>NW_017537046.1:1108850-1225864 GCF_001853355.1 Bactrocera latifrons
TTGTTTTGTAAATAAATTAACAATAATCTGAAAATTCATTGTTTTCTTTAATATTCCTTCGATATAAATAATTTATTTGAATAATTTTTGATAGAAAAAATATTGAAAAGTCGGAAAAGCTCTCTTAGAAAAAATATTTTGTCAAAATGTTTTATTTTTATTATTTTAATTTACTCTGTACAATTTTTAAATAAATAATTTAATAAAAATTTGCTATATGGGACCTGGTCTACGAAAAGTTAGCTAACGTGCGAAAATTTTTGGATTCTATCACGTGAAAAAGCATCTCATCTTCCATCCGAATCAACTAAAAAGTGAAAATTGATTTTTTGACACCTACGCCCCCTTGCCCCTGTTCCGTAGACCAGGTCACATATATTGTTTTTTAAATACTTTTTTAAAGACTTTTTGAGAAGAAAAAAATATTAAAAACTCGGAGAATTTCTCTTAGAAGACAGATTTTGTCAAAATATCTAAAATTTTTTCAATGAAATTTTTGAAAATGGTTTTAATAATTTTTTTTTTTTTTTTCAATATTGTTTTCGACATATTTCTTTGAAATAATGTAATTATGATTTGTAAATTATATACTTATTTATTATTATTTTTTTTAAGAAGTTTTAATAAAAATATTGAAAAATTTCAAAATTTTTCTTCTAAAATTTCTATATATATGGTTGATGTCTCAAAAATTCTGCCAGATTATAAAAAAATATTTAATTTTGTTCTGCTTTCATTTTCCAGGTTCAACTGTCAGCCGTACCCTAAACATATCTTTGTCGAAATGCAACACTGTTACAGTTTTGAGCCAACTGACCGAAATAAACTTCCCAAAACACAGTGAAACCTCTTCACAGGCGCAAGCACATAATTAAAACAGTACTTAGATGATCTCACGGAAAGTTATAAGAAATTTTACTCCGCACCATTCACCGTTTATGACCATATATGAAGAGCGTATAAGCTTACAAATATATCTACATAAACATATGTATTTATTTGCTGTTATATAGATAACTTCGTTCTAAATTCTTTTGTTTATTAATACTTAAAACAATTTCCGCCGCTGTGCAGACCCCAAAAAAAAACCAAACCAAAGAAAGATCTAAAAAAAAATGTGAAAATCAACAAAGAAAAAAATTTAGCGGGCAACAATTTCTTAACAAGCTGGTCAATAGGCGAAATAACCGCCAATCAAGTGCAACCATGTCAAATCTGTCTAAGTGACTAGCTAGCTAGCTAGCAGAGTTGTTGGCTAGCTGACAGACAGCCTGACTGTCCGACCACTTAACTGGCTGCAACTGCTTGGCCATTTCGCGCACACCTGCTTGGCGCGCTGTGCTCGTTGCCAACTAAAATAGTTCAGCTGGACGTGGTGCTGCGCAGGCGCGCATAGCCGCACTTTGCACTCATTCTTGAAATAACGAAATAATTCGCTGATTCTAAAGGCGCAAGTTCGTTAGTTCTCTTGTGGCGCGCTGTAGCTGGCATTTGCAGTAGTTATGTCGGCTGGGCCTTCACTCAAAACGGTCATGACAGCACTGCTTGCAAGATTTTTTACAAAGCAAAGAACACGAAAGCAAAAAAAAAAAATTTGTGCTTTGCGCAATTACAAAGCCGCCCTCTAACTCGCATGAAAATGACGCTGTGGCCGCTAAGGCTTGTTGCATTTTGAGCACTTAATTTAAGACTGACAGTTATCGTTCTGAAAGCGCGCAATGGTTTAGCAAAAATCGAAAATTTCAAAAAAATAAAATAAAATAAATAATAACTACTTGTTGCATGCATATTCATACAAGTTATATTTAAGCCACATTTGTAACCAGGATGTGTTGCCATTTGTTGTTGCGCTCTGATACTGTTGGTGTTATAGTATATATAAAACTTAATATTTTCCTCATTTTTATCTACTTATTTCATAGTATTTATATAGAAATTTATTTAATTTTTTTTTTTTTTTTTTTTTTTTTTTTTTTTTTTTTTTTTTTATTTATTTTTATCACAACCGTCAATTTTACATACCAAAAGCTGGCCTTCAAATACACGCCCACCACAAATTTTCGAATTTATAAATATAATCAATATATTATTTTTGCGGCAAACCACCGCTTGCGGCTCTTGTTGTTGCTTGTTTTCAATTCGCAATTGCTTTTCGTATGAAAAGTGTGCCGGTAGCCGCTAATCGATTTTTCATTGCAAATTACGCCCGTATGTAGGTGACTTCGAGTAGCCGTTAGTTATACCCAAATTAAGTCTACCCATTTTCTCTATGTTGTGTTTGTGTGGCATAAATAGCGGTACGGTAGCAAGCAATTTACTGCAGTGTAATTTTTGAGTAGCATTAAAAAATATTAAATTACATTTAAATGCAATTGATATGCATTATTATGGTGCCGGTATGTAGTCAAATTCGTTCTAAGAACCAGCACGACTTTTCAGAGTGCTATAGCTAGATTGCTTTATCATAAAAATGCTATAATACCCTTCTCAAATAAAAAATATTCTTTACAGGCACTTGATTTGATTGATCGATCAGTTGGTATGGCGACTATCTGCTATAGTAACTCGCTCTGAACATTTACTTCGGAGACCGAACTGCGGATTGTTTAAGACAATTTCCGTCTAAAAAACAAAAGAACTCTTACAAGCACTTGATTTTGATTGGTCAGTTTGTATGGAAGTTATATACCATAGTAATCATGTCTGAGCAATTTTTTCACAGATTACACCAAGGCTTTTGGCAATAACCCATGCCAAATTTAATGAAGGTATCCAGTCAAATGAAAGAGTTTTCCAAATAAGCACTTGATATCAGCTTTTTAGTTAGAAAAGAACGTATGCAAAATTTCAGATCCATATCTCTAAAACTCAGAGACTAGTTCGTATATAGACCAACAGACCGGCAGGTGGGCGTTTCTAAATCGAGTCAACTCGTCATGCTGATCATATATATTTTTCCACTGCAGCCCCTTTACTTAACTGCTTTATGATCTCCATAAGTTTCATCTTCACTTCATTTATCGCGTCCGATGGTTCCTTCTAAGTGTTTTAAACTTCTTGTTCAGGGTATAAAAAGGCTTCCTGAGCCTACAGAAAAACCTTTCACGACATTCCAAAATAAAATTTAAAAAAGAAGGCATAAAATGAGTTCCAAAGCGTGGTCAACAATCATTGTTAGGATCAGGTTAGATTAGGTTAGGATAGCATTACGTCAAGATAGATGGCTGATCTCTGCATTGAGGGGGATCATATTTACATGTACAGTACTTCGTGAGACCAAATAAAAACTTCTGAAGTTGCATATCATATCTGGGCCTATCACAAGTCTGCTTAGGTGTGCTACTTCCGCTATTTCAACTAACTGCCTAAAAGAGTGAAATCCGAAGTGATTTTACCTTGATCTTGCAAAAACGGTACATTCAAGAAGGAAGTGTTGGAATAATTCGATCTCATCTTTTTTAAAACAGGTGCTGCCTGGTATACGGCAAGATATTCAATCTTACTGCGTTAATTTCAAATGGAAAGTGTCAAGTTAGAACTCCTACAACCATTGAAAGGTGAACTTAGCTGAGAGACACTAGACGCGGGGCAGAAGAACCTTGCAAAACATTATTTAACCATTTGAAAGAGCAAATCGCTGCAAAACGATCGCATTTGAAGAAAGAGAAATGGCAGAATACCATGAATTGGGCTTAAATTTGCTGTCGCTTCTACTGTATTTCCCACATCTGTCCCTTAGCAACTATTTCCTGTTCTTAGACCTCAGAAGAATGCTCACTAGAAAGAAATTTTCGTCGAAGAAATTGGTGTTCACTGAAATTGGGGCCTATTTTGAAGCAAAGAAAAAATCGTACTACAAAAATGATATCGAAAAGTTGGAGGATCGCTATAATCAGTGTATAACCCTTGAAGAGAACTATGTTGAATAAAAAACGAATTTTGTCAAAAAATGTGTTTTGCTATTGTAAGCCAGGGAACCCGTTAAGACTAATTTCGGTACATATATATTTTTACCGCGCATTGAAAGCTTTCCAGAGGCAGCGAAGACCCTCAGATAAAGATAATGAGATCTATCAAGAGCATAACAGTTACAGCAAACGGTCCGCTTTAACGCTAATTAAATTCACATACAATTCCCCATTGAAATATTACATACATACACAAATGGTCAATATGGAGTTCAGGCGCATAAATTTGTTTCTGTTTTTGTTTACGAAAAGCTTTCATATTATTGGCAGTAGACCAATTTTGCAGCCACTACAACAACAATAATAACGGCACTGACGACCTATGGCACGAGTAAATGTTTTGCGGTAAGCCAGATCAAAGCCAGAGCAACAGAAAATCACTCAAATCAAAACAACAAAAACAAGCATAATAACAAGAAGAACTACAAAGCACCATCAAACCACTTGTGGCAGATAAGCTAAAAGTCTTCTGGCAGAAGTTTATGTTTTAAACAAAAAACAACGAAAAGTTCAATGAAAGGAAATGAAGAAGAAACTTGTGGGGATCATAAAGCAGTTCAGTGGCGGGGGCTGCAGCGGGAAAGCAAAGCATGGAAAAGTGCTTTTGAAATGAAAGTAGCAAACGACAGGCAAATGGTATGGATTGGCTGGCTTTTGGAAGAAAAACTGCACACACACATGCATACACGTGAGTTGTACATACATATCCATAAGTAGATATATGCGCGCATATGTAAAACTGTGTCTTATGACTGCTTGCCGCTGCATTTAATAAACTTTTCGAGGCACCAAAAGTCTGGCCGCAGCGCAAAGATTTTCTCAGCGTTTTTCGTGCTTTCATTTTCGGCCGCAGCAGCGCAGCGCCAAGTGAGGGTGTGTGGAGCGCGCAAGATGCAAATTGAAAGTGGCCATGTGTGGCATGAAGTGGCGGCTCGCTACGTTACTCGTACTTTGCTGCGGTCGCTGCTTGTTGCTTTTGTTGTTGGCATTTTTGACATCTGTTGCCTGCCGTTGCTGCCACTTCACATGCGTGCGATTCTTTTTATAAGCGCATGTCTGTATGTGTGCGTGTCGGCGCAAAGATATTTGCCATTGTTCAAAGCGCCTGCTTCATGCCCCACAAATCTTGATATCTTTTGTCTTTGCTCTTTTGCAAGCTTTTGATTGTTCTTATTATTTCATTTGTTACTTGAGTGCTTGCTGCTGCTCACTTCGGCTGCTGATGATGATTTATATTTATGCATTTTGCAACAATTAAGATTTATGTTGATTGCTTTAATTTGTCGCGAGATTTTCATGCGTACATTTGAGCGTGTTGCTCGTTAGTTTTTATACTCTGCAGCTTCGCTCAAAAGCGCTCGTAAACATTCGGCATGATGACCCCAAATTCCAGTGGAGTTAAGCGCATTAAATTTGCAAACGAAATGAAATAACTCTCATTGTTGACGAAGACATTTTCTAAGGCGCTCGTCTGCTTGCCACAGTGTCCATATAGTAATTACTTTAGAACATATGTTTTCTATAAATAAATAATTGCCCAGAAATTGTTATAAAATGGAGACTTTTCAAAATGAAAAAGAGCTACAAAGTTAATTTTTGAGAATGATTTTCTCACAATGATGTTTTCGTACTTTTTCAGCTGTCGATATTTTTAGAGTAAAATTTGGCTCTTCGAAATTTGAAGATAAATCCCTGTAGATAAACCCATCAAAAATATTTCTGGGTTTTATAGTTCTCAACTTCTTGGTTACATGTTCTCTTTGATGTCTAAATTAGTGCTAAATTAATCTATAACTTGTCTCTGAACAGCTAGTACGAGTATCGGCGACTTAAATACTTGTTGTTGTTGTTGTAGCGGCAGAATTCTGCCAACTTGAGAATCCTTGACCAGAATAACAAATCCGGGTCCGGCTGCGCAGACCCGACTGTCGTGGTAATGGCACTTGAACACTTACCGTAACGAATCGCTATTCAAATAATTGAAGGAAAAAATTTGCATTTGACATAAAGAGGTTAGAGAAAACTACATGATGAAGTCAGATATCGTAGGAATGCTCACAAAATTATTATCAAACTTCTATTTGTAACGCCAAAGCGTGACGCACCAAAGAAGAATTAAAAAAATTTTTGAACTCAAAATTAAATAAGAAGAAATCTGTATGATTTTTGGTCCTAGCAAGAACTTAGATGACTGTGAGCCTGCGGCATTTGAAAGCCTTGCATACTTTTCATTCCAAAAAACTTGGATTACCAGCTCGCCGAACTTAGCCCTGGCTGTCTCTTCTGTGCTTTTATACCTTTGAGGGAGGCATGGTAGGAAAAACTCGATCAAAGCTTGCGTTGAGAGTGGGTGGCGCACTCCTCCGCTGTCGAGATTTCTTAATCAGCTTCAGTTCATTGCCACTGCAGCGTCTTAGAAGCACAGGTGGCTGCTTTAAAGGTAGCACTAGATCCATCCACTGATTATCCACTTCGGTAGTCGAGCAGCGAGATTGCCTGTGAGTTAGCTGACAGTCGTAGGCTGAGCTTGAGAACAGGCAGTTCAGTTGCAATTATTGAAGAATGGTAATCGGTAAGAGATCCGTTGGTATCTTGCGGTTCACTGCTGGACTATTGGGCTTCAGGCCAAATCAGCAAGCGCTGGTCAACTACCAGTTATATCTTAGAAACAAAAAATTTAATTCCTTTTACTGCTGTTAAGTTTTCTGATTTGATCTGAGTCAAATACTGGAGAAGAATATTATATCAAAAACACCATCGCTTTGGTAGATGCTGTAACCCCGAAGGTACAATTTGTTTGCAGTGGTAAAGTAGCAGCAGCCGAAAAGTAACTTTGATTATATTTAAAGAATGCTTGGTATTTCACTGCACCCTGTACCAAACACCCAACAACCGAATTTCTTCTTTAGAGAACACAGACGGAACGATGGTTGACAACGTATGCTTATACCCACCCATTCATAACAGTGAAGTCTTTATAATACTGCAATTATATTCATAAAACACATATCGCGTGATACCAGCGCATTGCTTAACCCTTAAATGTCTCAGCGAGACGGAGAAAAAATGTAAGCGCTCGCGGCAAATATGCAAAGCAGCTAACAGCTGAAAATAATAAATATATAATTTTTTTCTAAATAAACCAATAACATAAAGTAAATGGACAAAAGCAGAAAAACAGGCGCAGCGGAAGAAGTGATTGAAAAAATGCAGATTGAGTAAAGAGCAGAGTTTAATGCAAAATTACAAAATGCGCGCTGACATTGAGTGCTCCAAATGAGGAGCGGCGCGACGGCAAAACAGCAGACGTGGCAAAGTGAGCAACAAAAGCACAACAGAGCGGTGCCTTGTAAAGCTTATGGTTGAACAGTGGCTATTGCACGCGTTACTTGCAGACGCCGCCGCCACCTTATTATAACATTACCGCGACGCGCTGAGGTGCCGCTGTGCCGCGCGCAGCTACAACGATACACGCTTTGTTGTTGTTGCTTTTATACTTGTTATTACGACTGCGCAGAATGAAGAGCCCAATTGCAGAAATGACAGCAGCGCACGGCTTGCGTCTGCTCTACAACACGCTATGTGCTGAAAGTAATGGCGCGCATGCGCAGCCGCTGCGAGGGATTCAAAAAAAAAAAAAATTACGTTAAACGTAATACATATATAACAAGAAAGCGAATGCGCATTGCAACTAAAAATACGTGGTATGCCTACGCGCCAACGGCGCAATCGCGCATGCAACTAACTGGTTGCCACAAGCAACGGCAGTGCTGTGCGCACATAGCCATCGCTAGTGAATCGGTCAGGCATACAGTCGGTCAGCCAGTCAGCCGGTCTGGCCCATCAAGTTGCGCTGCAATAAACGTCAAAATGCAGCCCATTGCTGTCCATTTCATCAACGTGTGAAATAAATCACTCAAAGTGCTGAAGATCCATTAAAAGCAGCGCATTGCAAGGCGGCGCGGATGGCGTTGTGCCCAACTGTGGCGCGGTGTCGGCCAAAACTGGCTACAACGACCATGCAGGACTCGACGGTATGCAGGGCGTGGAACGCGGCAATAGCCGGTTCTGGGACGCATTAAGCGCGAAGTGCGCGTGTGCGCATGCCTTGTAGTGTAGCAGGGAAGACACTACGTGCATGAGTAAAGCAGGCACAAAAAAAGTGTAGAAAGGCAAGGCTAATGATCTGTAGAGGCAGTTGAGGGTAAGTGTTGCGCAGGCATTGGGGTAAATTGGTCGGGCGCTGCATGTTTTGCTGTTCTGCCCTTTTTTCTCCCAATATTATTGCTTCACTTGTTGTTCGCTTTGCTGTTGTCCTTGTAATTATTTGTTGACTGCAATTTTGGAACGCTGATGCCGCCGCCGCCTTTATGTAGGCATGTTTGTGCATTGTTTGCATCAACTAAAATAAAATTTATGCCGCAGGCGCATGAGTTGTGTGCAGCAGCCAAGGAAAAGCGCAAACAATTTTGTTTTACAATAACAAAAATAACTTAAAGTGTTACAAAAATAACAGCAGCGCCAACACCATTACCGCGCTCAAAACGCGCAGTGGCAAATAAGCAAGCGAACAAATGAAGTGACGCACAGTGTACGCTATTTGGAGCAAATAGTAAACATATGATTGCAAAAAAGAAGATGCATCCGTTACTATTTTCAAACATTTAAATATGGTATATATAGATTATGTCTGAGTTTGGTGACCCCGCAAAACTAATACGGCTACGTAAACTGACTTTGAACAATGCTAAAAACTCCGTCGGAATCGGAAGATACCTCTCCTAGCCGTTCGAGGCCAACGAGGTTTCAGACAAGGCGACACTCTTTTGCGCGACTTCTTCAATCTGATCTTGAAGAAAATAGTTCTAGCTACAGCGATTAATCGAGCAGGCACAATCGTCTAAACGAGTGTACAGTTGCTGGCGTACGCCGATGATATTGATAGTTAGTTAGAACGTTAGTTCTGCTTTCTCCAGACTGTATAAGCAAGCGAAGCAAATGGGTCTGGACTGAGTAGGCAATTGAGAAGTAAAGTCCTCTCTCGACAAACAATAACCAAAACCTATAAGTCACTCAGTATTCACGTCCTGCTGTATGGTGCAGAGGCATGGACAATGACAACATCTGATGGCTCGACGCTACGAGTTTTCGCGATAAAGGTTCTGTGGAGGATTTATGGGCATAGGAAGAGTTGGAAAGACCAGGTGGATAAGGACCTGGTTTCGCTTGGAATATCCAAATGGCACCACCATGCAAAAGGAAGAAACGACTGCCACGCTGTTGTTAAGTAAGCGGTGTCTGCGCCAGTAAAGAGGAAAAAGATATTGTGTTGAAAGATCTAAGCATTGGGGAGTTAAATTACTGAAGAGAGGCAGATTATATCTTTTTTTTTTTTTAATGTCGGCGTGGGCTTGGGTTCCGATTTTTTTAAATCATGATCCATAATAATGGAAAAGTTTCGAAACATTGCATATAGTACTGTTTTTATACAAACTGAGACTTCTTTAAAGGCATAGGACATGGACAAACTAAAAAATTCGGACTCTAAAACTATTTTCCAGTACCAAAAATTAATATTGCTTTTCACGGTAAATCTATATAACGGACCCACTAGAGAAATTAACTCCCCTAACCCACTGAAAATAATTTTCCGCACTACTAAAAATATTCTCAATATTTGTCTCTTCTGCGTTACACCGTGCGGTGTTGCCACTTTCTCTGCTTTTATTATATATATTCGTCGAAAATTGTCTTCTCTTCAGTTTTTTAACACATTTATTTTTTCTAAAACACAAGGGCGCAGCTGCTTGGCGGTAAACGCATGGCCTGATGTGTGTTGCCTACATATAGAGCAGAAAATCCATTACCTAAACCATTACATATTGCCATTGTGCTTTATTTGTTGTAATATGTTTTTTATTGTTGTAAACTTGCACTTCAATATTGGTTGGCCACTGCATTGCCATTACACGCTTCACAGACGCCACCGCGCCTACCCCTCACTCCACACACACATCCCTGCAATAAACCAGCTCGCGTCCTCTAGTTGCCTTTTATAACTTGGTTTTATGCCTTCGCCAATATCTGCAACCGAACTCACTCGACAGCAGTGTATTCATGGATTTCCTTTACGCCTTCTCCGCTCATTCTGCGCATTTCCTTTTTCTCGTATTTTTAGCCGTTTTAGTGCTTGTCTGCCGCTAATGTGGACTGCAACTGGAACTGGAGCTGGAGTTACAACTTTTTTATCACTGCCGCAAATGTGCACAGCGAAAATCGAAAGCTATAACTATGGCACAAATAACAACAACAACACAGCGGCGAAGGCAGTAAACATCATATCCTCCGGCTGGCGAAGTTTGCCAAACGAACACATTTCAAATTTGAAGATCGATTTGAACGAAGCAAACGAAATTGTTAGCTGTAAAATACCTAAAACAAAAGCAAAGCGGCTTGATAGGCGCACAAAAAGCTTACTACCGCGCAAGAAGCAACAACAACATTGGGATTGTGTATTTCTTTTGGCACTTGCTAGATTTTGTGAGGCGGCCGTTTAAATTTCATTTCTTGATGGAATCGTAATGAAATTGCATTTTGTTGGTGTTGGCTTCTTCAAGAGCTTCTTTCCGTTTCTTTTTTGAGGAAATCAACTTAAATAATAAAAAAAAAGCTAAGGAACTACACAGCGACTTAGAAACGCCTGTGATGTTATTGTGTAAAGAGTTTTGAGTTTTGTATACCAAGAGCAGACTCCGGTTCCATCTTGCTACAAACAACATTAGGACGAGCTATTTTTTTTTTTTTAAAGATTCCCCGC
This sequence comes from Bactrocera latifrons, assembly GCF_001853355.1. Lineage (NCBI taxonomy): Eukaryota > Metazoa > Arthropoda > Insecta > Diptera > Tephritidae > Bactrocera > Bactrocera latifrons. The sequence goes on from NW_017537046.1 coordinate 1,119,636, forward strand.
CGTCTTTCGCGTTAACGAGTCGTTCGTTTCAGAAACTTTTATATATCCAGGGCTAGAAACCTACTCCTAGCGGAACTTTCTCCGCGGATATATGGGTGGCACATAATCGCTGGAGAAGAGGCGCAGTGACTATTTTTCACGGTTGGATCGAAACTCAGGGGAACGGTTGGAATGGTGCTCTTGCTTGCCTTGTCGTTACAGACAGACTATCAGAGCACTGTAGTGTCTTTCAAGCAGAAGTGGCAGTCATTAAGGTAGAAGCAGATGCAGTTCTCAGAAGTTTATGGAGATATGCATCCGCTCCGGTGGCAGAGCTGCTATATATACTTTGAGCTCGCTGTATGTGTACTCATAGCTGTACTCATAGCTATTCAAAGGTGGCATGACTTCACTAGTAGTAGCAGCAAGCTTTTGCATATCAAACCCGCCTGGGCGCTTGGACACAGCGGAATCGCTGGAAATTGTTTAGCCGATGATCGTGGAAGAAAAGGCACCCTTATCCAAATTTCATCAGTATGGGAAGGACCATAGATATAAGGCGCCTCAAAAAATGTGTCTCCGACCTTGGTTAAAGGCGATTTTTAGAGGATTGAAGTTCAGCTATGTGCCATACTCATGGAGAAATACTTGGGTAATTTTCATACCAAAGGCAAGAAGAAACAACCAAAAATACTAAAATGAGTTTAGGCCAATAAGCTTATCTTGACCGCAGCACGCATATACGAAGGGCAGATCAGTCCAAACTATACTCCATACACTGGTATTAAATATCGAAAGAGCTCTTGAATATAAGGAAAATGCTCTTGCAGCATTCCTGAACATTTCTGGAGCGTTCAACAACGTCTCTTTGGAATCTGTGCTGAGTATTTAGTGAATGCGTGTTGATCCTGCTATACAACGCAGGATCAGAAGACTTTTAACCTCTAGACGGATAAGAGCATGGAACGACGCTAAAATAACCAAAGAGCTCTGTAGAGGTACTCCCCAAGCTGCAGTGCTATCTCCACTTCTATGGACATTAGTGATGAATAAACTGCTAAAGAACTTGGAAGGCAAAGTACCTTAGACAGCGGCATATGCAGGCGACATTGCTACCTTAATAACAGTAAGGTGTCTCAAGACCTTTAGCAGTATTATGGCCAGCGCTCTCGATACAGCATCGCAAGCAGTTCTGGGGTTGATCCCGGAGAAAACGGATATTCACTGGTGTTCACAAAAAACATGAACTTCATTTCTGGAGATTCGATTCTATAAATAGAACTCTACTCTGCCTCAAAGATCGCAACAAGAAGGCTTATTGACCTATCAGATTAACCTAACCTAACCTTCGCGTTTTATCGATATTCAACGGTCTTTTTGGTCAACTCACTTGTGGCAACACCAAAACATTGCACAATTATTGCACTTAAAATACTAATATAACTTCTCACAGCCCAAACAGTCTTTCATTTACAAATAAAATTCGCAAAACAAATCCACAACTACCCACTTGTTGCACTTAAGAAATTGATTAAAGTAAACTTCACGTTGCCACATAAATCAGCAAGCATTTTGGCGAACAAATGAAGTCTAATTTAAGTACCGTTTAATAATACAAAAGCGCTTACAATACTGTTGATAGCACAAAAGGCGTATAATCTGTTGTTGTTGTTGCAATATCATATTGCCAGTTATTGATGTGTGCCGTTGCTGCGCATGACCCGTATATAAAGCAGCTTGTGTTGCATGAGCAAAAAATGCAAAAAGGGTACACAAAACGCAAGTAAAAAAAATAATAAAAAAAATTAAAATAAAAATAAAAATCTACTTACAACACGCATGCAGCAACGAAAATACCATACACACTGCAACAGAAAACTTGCCACCAGCATCAGCGCAGCAACAATAATAACAACGATTTATTTAATATGTCAGCATGCGAGTAATATTTGCTGTACGTATTGTTGTTGTTGCTATTGCTGTACATTTCACTAAACATATATGTAGTTGTTGGTTGCTTGCCGCATCGATTCCTTTCAACATTCGTTTGCCAACATTTATGCGATCATTTGTTAAATGTCAACACATCGCAATGAGCGCCGACAATATGGTTCTTGTTGTTGTGATTTATTTGTTGTTACTGCCATGCTTGTTGTTGCTGCCCCTCTACGGCAATATTTTGCTGTCCACATAATAGTATAAAGTGTCTAGTTGTTGTACAACAAGTGTACATGTGTACGCCAACTAGTTGCCAACATGTACCTGCAACATGCACACTCGTTCACACATAGCCACATAAGCAGATACACAGCAAGATTTGCAATACAACGGACCAGCGGTAAACGCGCCACAAGCACACTCATAAGCCGAGCGCACACGTTACACGCTTTATTATGTGCACACACACACACACACAAACAAACACTGACATATTCGTGATTTTGTGTGAATTTGTTTGCAGCAAGTGTGAGACAAGCAATCTTCAACAGAGGCCTTCACTCGTGTCCGTGTCACCCCCGCCAGCATATCTTGCGAATTTCTTTCTCTATTTGTTGCTATTGTTGCACATATTGTCCATGGTCATGGCGAATTTGTGCACAATTTTTCGCGCTTTCAAAAATATTTGCATCATTAATCGCATTCACATTTCACATTTTCAATTCATAGCTTGTTGTTGTTGCCGGTTTCGCCTTGCAATTTGGTAAAAGTTGGTGCTCCGGCTGTCCTCCTCCTCCTGTAGTTGGTAGGTTCCTTCATTTTGTGCCAAGATTTTGCACTTATTTAGTTGGATCAGCACTACAGTTATGCGTGTCGTTTAGTTTCGGTTATCATTGGTCAAAATGGGTAAGATTAAGGTTATGTATGGTTATTTAGATAAATCTAGAATCGGCTCAGAAGCACGTTTAAGCACAAGCTTGTGTCGTTAAGCGTGAATACTCGTGTTTATGTGCATCCGGGCTAAGTATTTGCTTCACCAAACTATCCTCATATCAATAGCTCAGTTCCAGCAAAACACATTTGTAAATACCACAAACGAAACATAACGGATTACTAAGCCGAAACTCTTTTAAATGTGAGTTAGGTTAAGTTAATATGTCGATAAGAATCTCAGTTTAGAACGCCGCTTCGTTCTGCTAACTAAAGCTCTACTATAAAAGGTCATATGAGCCTTACAAATTGGAAAAGTGCTTTGGGCTTATCCCAAATTTTTTAAAACTGCTAATGTCAGTTTCTTCTACATCTTTTATGTCGTCAAAGATAAGACTGTTGCAGTCCCAGTCTTGCAAAGAAGAAAGTCTTAAGATGTTTCCGCATCACCCTCCTTTATACAACTTTGACAACAGCGTCCGACAGAAGAACTTTCCTAAAGGCAAGTAGTTCAATAAATCTCATACGTTCTACGCTACGTCAAAGTATATCGCGATCGCACAGGAGGTAGTAGTCGGGCAGAGCTAGCTAAGCTCACTCGACGTCAATTTCCTAGAATGCAAGACGCCTTGGATTTTTGGAGATCCCTTTCATTCCTTGCAGTATAGAGGTTCAACTCGGTGCCGTTCATTTGCGAGGGGGGCAAGGGTGTCTTTTTTTGCTAGCTCATCGACTTTGCAGTTGCTAGCAATTCTGCTGTGACTAGTCATAAAAAAAAAAAAAAAGATTTTTGGCACGTTTTTGATTAAGTGTAGTCGAACCTTAAGAGATCCTCAACCTATCAGATGCGTTTCGCAATCTAGTAAAACTTAGGTTCAAAACAAAGTGAAAGCAGAATCTAAGGACCTAGTAACATTTCGATAGACAATACTTCATAGAATTGTGTGTTTAAAAGCCAGCCCTTTTAGTCGTGCTAATAATTTGCTGAGAGCAGAAATGATGATCATATTCAACCTTCCTGATTTGCTTAGAGTTACCTGTAGAAGAAAAGTGTATTAGATATATATTTCTCCACAGAGTGCTCGACTCATGTTGCATTGATTTTTGGTAGAATATAGTATAAAAATCTGAATATTCTTTAGATAGTATATGCCATCTTATCACACAGTTCTACAGCATTATGGCTTCCTTTTTGCTCCACACCGAGGTTGAACGACATAATGCAACTGCGTTGGCGCTACGTTGCAACCACTACACCGTAGCCAACAATTAAATGCATAACAATTTGTACTGGATTTCAAATTAATTAAATCAACCATAAAATCGTATGCCACGACTAAGGCAAGTAAGTGATAACAACAATAAAAACAATAACAACTGGCTGTAAGCAAAGAATATAATGGCGTAAGCGAGCAAGTAAGCGTCCGAAAAGGTGCAACTAAAATATTTAAATAATGACATGAAAAATCATTTAACGCACACACAACGAAAGCCACACGACAACGGTGAGAAACGAACCAACAACAAGTGTGTGGAATCAAGGCGTGTAAGCTGTGTGCTTAATGGCAGCAAGAGGAGCAAAGAAACCGAAATTTGAAGAACAGGTACATTGTGGACTATGCAACGGTGAATCTACAACAATTGATTAAAAATTAGAATAAATTAAAATAAATACAAATTGAAGTGGTGATGGGTCCAAGGGATAAGGTAGTTTATTAGCATGTGTATATTAGAGAACTTGCTTGTATATTTATGTAATCTATATTTATATATGTAAATAAAGCTGTGTTCAGAAAATAAAAATTTGTAAACTGATTTTTTGTATTTTTATTTTTATTAATTTTTTTTTTTATTTTTTTTTTTTGTTTTTTTTTATTTTTATTTTTTTTATTGCTTGTAAATTTATTTAAATAAAACATCAAGCATTCTCGCTGCCGAGTTTTAAGTGCACCTCCACAGGCTCAGCAGTCCAGCAGCAATTGTGCCTTCAACATTTACATTTTATCATTCATACTGCCTCTGCATTCATTCAACGCACATGCGCCACTACACACACACACACATATGAAGTTACAGCGTATTAATTTATTTATATATGCGGTTACATACATATATGGTTACTCAGGAGCCCGGGCGAGTATTACTTTATAAGATATGCAACGCTTTGATTTTTATTATTTTACTTTCTCTCTCTCGCTCTCGCGCTCTCACTCGCTGTCCGTTGGGGTATTTATCAAAACCGTAACTTACATTTCCTGCGATAAGAATGAAATACTCCGATTACCAAAAGAAAAACAATTACAATACATTATCGGTAGCGATAAGTACCCAAATACATACATACATGCATAATTATAAATGCATATGTGCCTATGTATATGTAAGTATAACATATAAAATGTAAAGGCGTAGATATGTGGCATGCAAGTTGCATTGATAAACATGCCCGTAAATTCTTCATTTAAATTTTCGTAAATATTTCATTGAAGTTGTGGGAACAACAGAGTTCTCTTCGAAAACTCACCCATTTCAGTGGTTAAATATTGAAATCGGGCTTCAGGTGAAAGGGTTTAAACTCGTACAGGTTTCTGTGAATTATTTTATTTATATTTTTATTGCTGAAAAATATTCTACTAATTGTTCGTGTTTTATCTTGTTTATTGCATTAATTAACGGTTAACTTAAATACGGAACGCTTATCTACTTTACTGTTGTACCAAGCTATATTTATAAATTCATGAGAAATACGGAAAACCCGCGGTCACATAGCTTGGACTAACTTTAGATTAGAAGCTGTTGGAACTAACTCTGAGCAAATATTCCTTTTTAGATCAAAGATGTATCTCTAATCGTGATCGCGAGCAGAACTCTGACTAGAAAGTTTGCTAGGCAGAGAGGAGTGAGAATATCAAAATAAAATAAATATTATTTAATTAAATTAAAACGAAGATGCTACAGTCCATACACCAGACTATCGTGTTCCTTTGATTGGAATTCTTTATGTGGCGTATATCTAATCCAACGGCGCTACCCTAGCTGAAGAGCAAGTATCGTAGATTATGTTTAACTATATAGCAAGCCGCTTGCTTCAAGATAGACACGCGCTTGCAGCCGCACTTCCTGGTGGACAGACGCTGTAATCTCGTAGTACCATTAAACCGATTACCTCGGAGAAGCGCCAGTAAAGCTCCCTCTCTCTTATTCAGGACACTGAGATTCTCACATGTTGGTTACCGAATCGCAATCAAAGTTGTCATTGCCCTGGGTATTCGACACGGACGCATGAGTTGGAATTTAGTATGTTAGCTTAACTGTGGTTGAATACACATAGTAACTACCACACACTCCATATATGCATCCCTATCTGAATCGCAGTGGCCCTGTCTCCTGTAAAATTACAGTGCCACTGGGGACAGCTATGCAGTGAAACGATTTGGACTTTGTGTATCCCGGAACCAGTCTTGTTAACGACGTCACTGTGGACAGCTTTAAGGTGAAAAAGTTCGGGACTTTGTTTATTTCGGAACCAACAAAAGTTCGACCAATAATCAGAGCCTGGAGTTTAAGCGCAGAATAACTCTTATCACAAGTTTCTACTTTGGAATTGTTTGGCAATTGAGAAGCAGGTCTCTCTTTCGACGAACAAAAATTACTCTCTATAAGTCTTCCATTATTTCCGCTTCATTGCTCGATTTGAGAAAGAACTTTGAGCAAGCGGTAGAACTATTCTTCGTAAGATCTTTGTAGCCATTCGCGTAAACGATAAATATCGAAAAATATGAAATCACGAACTGTATGAGTTCTTGAGGCAACTGCCGTAGTTTCGTGTTCCTGTCCCAGACCGAGCCGCGGTTGTATTGGCATTGAAGAATAAGAAGAAGTTGGTACGGTATGCGGGCTACCTTTCATCCGGAACCGAAACTATATACCAAATTAATACGAACCGTTAAGGATCAACACCTCTATAGGACTGCTGCTAACCCACAAACGGGAGCAAACACAGATTCAAGTCGGCCTCAGTATGAACCTCAACCACGGAATCGTTCTATCTTTTATTTATAATTGGCGGTATTGGACACGAAAAAATGTCTGTGACACATGGTAATTGTTTTTATGTGGATAAAGCACGACTCCCTTACTGGCATGGAAAATATTACAGCAAATGCTGCTAGTTGACTTTAGGCCCGAATCTCAAGAAAGTCAAGAACTTAACTTCTAAGAACTACTATTTAGAACACTATTTAAGAGAACCAAACCAAAACCTCCCGGCTTATTCTCCCTTTCTTCTCTTCTTTCCCATCCGGTTATGGCCCATCACTATATCTTAGAGAGGAATAGGACCTCAGCTCACTGTAGCCGACATTCCATACAAAGGGTATTTTAAAAAATAGTCCTCTCGCTAGGCACTAGGCTTTGCTGCTGTGGCATGCAGCTCCGATATATTTTATATAAAAAGCTAACAACACACAAAATATTAAAAGTTGCATACAACATCGCTACCAAAGTGCAACAACAAAAAATTGTAACAAGAATAATTACGATAATCACATTAGCGATAACTGTACGAGTTGCCGGCTGTTTGTACGCTGATAATTATGATATGTACAACACGAGAGTGATACGAAACACACACGTGCACATACACACTTATCAATATACATACATATATATGAACAGCAGTTGGGGTGCCGACTGTAAGTGATGCCATTTGCACTTTGCAACAAACCATGCCACACTTGCATTATATAGCAATCGCAATGCGAACGAGTGAAGTGAATTGCGAAGCACGGTGGCATCAACAGACAAATCGAACACCAGCGCGCGCTGGTGAACAGAAAGCTATGAGCGGTCGTTGCGCATGCGCGCACGCCATTAGGCTCATTTTGCAGTTGTACGCCGCTGTCAGTGGCAGACAGACAGACGACCACTCAACCGCACCGCACAGCGTCGGCAGTGGTGTGGCAGCAGCGGCGGTGGCTGTCCAGTTTTGTGATGCGTGTCAGCACGCATAGGCTGCCGCCGAACGCTGCACTGGTGCTGTGGTGGCATGTTACAGCGTGCGATCCAATGTGATATGATGTGGCATGTTGGCAGCGCTGTGGAATGCAAACACATGGCAGCCACAATAAAAAACGCAATTCACCCTTTCGGTGCGCAATGAGACGTGTGCAAAAGGAGAGCGTGTGATTTGATTGTGGTTCGCATGTTGCTCAGCAAAAAGCGCTATCGTGTTGTGTGTCAGTGGCAATGCGAAGCTGCGTGTGGTAATTAAGTGACAGCCACGGCAGTAATAAAATTTTGAATTGAAAAATTAAACAAATGAGTGATGAGTGAGTGTACTGTGAGGGGAAGCGATATGCGAATTTGTGGAATGGCAAAATACGTGTGGCATGGTGGTATAGGAAAGCCAAGCTTGCAACATACATACCGTGGATTTTGATTAAAGTGTGTTATTTATTTTTAATGTTTAGTTTAAAAGAGTTTTACGACAAGTATTTGTAGTATAGCATTGCCGTTCGTTGTGTAAAAGGTCAAATACGTTTTTGCTATGCCAAGCAAGTAAAAAGAAATAACATTTACAAACATTATACACCCATAAAATTGCATTTCTATACTTGCAACAAAATGCGGCATGCCACATAATGTTGCGCACACAATGCTATGCAGCAAAAAACACCGCTGTATTGTTGTTGACAATATTACCGGCGCGACCAAGCCCCTATATTCATGTTTCGCCAGCTCACAACATGCCACACTAGTGTCGAATGCTGCAGCCTAGTATGCTGGTACATAGCGCGTTATTGATGTTGCCAGCAGAAAAAAATTCTATAAATGAAATCACAAAAAAACACAAATGAACAACAAGGCATTACTACATACAATAACAACAACAAGGGCGAATAGCTTGTTGTAAGCGAAATAAAAATTCGCCAACAGAAACTTACACACAGTCGTGCAACAATGCTGCAGTATGCTTATTAATGACGTTCATTGTCATGGCGCATGTTGCCTGTGCGTAGGTGGCGCGCCTAAATGTGTGTCTGCCAGTATGTGTAAGTGTTTTTGCACATGTGTGGCTCCAAGCCTTGGCCTCCGCGTGCCGCCCTTACGTATTTTTCTGCTTCTTCTTGTTGCATTAACATGCATTTACAAGTGCTCATGCAACATAATTTCATATATTTTTCTACTATAAAGTTGTTGTTGTTATTTCAGTTGTATCCAATCGCCGCACACACATGCTCTTCCTACGATTCGGCATTTTTTGCTGCTTTGCAGATATTTATACATGTTTATGTGCGAGTTTACCCAAAAGTAGTATGGTCTCGGCGTGTGGCGCTCCCGTTGCACTTGCAACTACTAAGTTAACTAGCCGGTTCCGAAATGTTTTTTGCTTGTTCCTCCTAGTTTGTGGTTGTTGCTATTGCTGTGGGTACTGCAGCAACATTTATTTGCAAGTTTTGTATTTGTTGTTGTTGCAACGCGTTTTAATGATGCGAATTATGTTGTTGATTTTCGGGGTGCGTCAATTTATAAGTTCATTGTTCAAGCACTGCATACACTCACACACACCACAGCTCAAGCACTCTCATTGTTGCACATTCTAGGTTATGTTCGCTGTTGCTGGCCGCAGCAAATTTTTACTTTACCACACAAATCTCCGCTTGAATAATTTGTTGTAGTTTTTATGGTTTTTTGCTTTTGTTGCTTTTCCTGTTGCACATTAAAAGCGCAAATAATGTCAGCGTATTGCTTGTTATTATTGTTGCACATACATATTGCTACTTTGAATTGTTTAAGTGCTATACTTTTATCTAATGTTGTTGTTTTTGTTGCTGTTTTAGCTTTTACTGTCTCTCAATTAAAGCGAAGAACACTCCCTCGCCGCAGACTTTCTTCCATTAATTTTTCTCCTGCTTTTGTTTTTCTTTTTGTTTTTACGTTGCAACAACTAGAGGAAGTGAGCACTTGAACTGATTTTCCTGCTGTGCCGCAATAAAGTTGTAAGTGCGGTATTTATGTGAAAGCTGTGCGGCACATTTTTCCTAAACTCGAACATGTTTACACAAGCTTTCATACGAGTATACATATATTTGGAACATTTCCAAAAGAAAAATATTAAATTGATTATGTGGTTGAAGTTGTTACTTGCCTCTTATATATGTATGACTATATAGATCTATAGGTAATGGTTATTCCAGATGCTTAGAAAATTTAGTCTCCTACCTATGGATTACGTTATTCAGAATACAAAGCAATATTGATTAAGAAAGAGACGTCATACACCACTGGTTTTTCTGTTCGAAGTATCATACGCACACGAAGACGAAAATTTTGGATAATATTGCTTAACTGGTTCAAAATATGGAATGCCCATCTAGAATAACTTTTGGTGACAGCAATCAGACAACTTCTCTTCTTCCGGTTCATTGGAACACAAATTTCTATGGTGCCTTGGATGAAATCAGAGCTCCAGTTGTAACCTCTTGCTTAGCCGATGTCACATAAAACACTTCTCTGTTCAACAGTACCATCACCGGTTTAGAATCGCTCGCTGCACTCACTTGAGACCCATTCACATACAACTTTACTCAATTTACATGACAGTTCATGATGAAACAAACAACGATAAATGCCTGACACCATGGAAAGCAAAACTAAGTCGATTTGCTCAGAATGCTGTGTTAGCATATGTATGTATATGGCATATATTCATATCAGTGAAAGAGAAAGAAAGCTAAGCTCCTGAAAGTACTCGAAAAAGCCATGCTCTCAATACGATTGTAAAGTATTAAGTCTCAAAGCACTGTTCGGTTAAAGCGAAAAACCGGAGATTTTCATTAGAATTATTAGAATAGAATCCTACAAACATTTTTTATTTAACTCTCAATCCTTTCTTATACACTCACAACACTGTATAACAGTTAAAAGCTGCGATTTAGGCCAAAATGCTTCCCAGCATACAAAGTAACACACAATCGACGATTATTTCTTACACTGGAGCGGAGTCATGCAATAATCTACAACGAAATGAAATTATCTACAAGCAAACATAAAAATCTACAGCTTCGAAAATTCAATCGCTTCCACTTCGGGCATTATGCAAGCTCATTTACATGTACATATGTGTATAATCATATGTGCAGCCATAAATAATCGACATTATTGGCCGATTACAAGCGAACAAGCAGCGGTTAACATACAAATTTAAATTCCAACAATTATGTTGTTTGTTAATCGCTTGTTGTTGCTGTCTTTTTGCTAGTTTTTTGCGTTGCGCCGTTGTCTGTATTTTGTGGCAAATATTCTGCGCGCCAAATGTAGAATGTGGCCACATATGCTGACCCAAATCGCCGGCCACAGTTACGCCTTCATTAAGATGATTAAACGAGCAGGTAAAGGCGCACAAGAAAGCGCCAGAGCAAAATAATTATCGCATAAATAGTTAAATGCGGAAATTTTAATCGTTAAATCGACAAAATGAGTAACGGTAAGTGTGCGCAAGAAAAGGTTTACAAAAATGCGGCAAAACGATAAAATTTGGTTAACATTTGGTTAAATCGGTGGTATGCGAATCAGAATATTCGATGAAACAGCTGCGATTTGTGTTTATTACAGGGTGGTTCAATGCCGCTGTTTAGCTATCTTGTTAAAGACATTCAAAGACGGGGTGGAACAATTTCTTCATATTTCGAGTTACATGTCAACATTTTTAACAGATTTTGGTAGCGGTAACATCTTCAAAAATATTTAGAATAGCTAAATTTTGATTTCTACTTGAAAATTATTGAAGATCCCGAGATCTGCGCCGATTATTCAATTTTACCACGGCTCATAAAGCCTCTTTTGTATCATCGCAGGTTTAAAACTGAATGTCTGTGGTGTATTTTTTTATTGACTTATCGTATTTTTAGTAGTTTTTAACGGGAACGTTATATAGGGAGTGAGTGGGATTATCAACCGATATCATTCATTTTTACAGAATCGGAATAGTTGGTTAAGAGATTTTAGAAGATATGTAGTTCTAACCTTATAGAGAGCGTGGTCTCAGCCCTTTTTTTCAAAATTGTTTAGCCACAGATGGCGCTTGTTCCTGCGCTAGCCTATGCTAATTTACAATTTCGTATATATTTATTACAAAAATTACTCAAGCGCAAAGGATTGGTATTATTTTTAGACCACACCAGACCAGCGTAAGAGCGGCAAGGAAGGGTATTTAAGCTGATAAAATGCAGCCTGTTTAACTGAAGTTCAAGCAAGCTGCATATCAGAAGTACCATTAGAGTAGTAGAAGGCAGATGTAGCGACGCAACGTAGAAAGTTACAAAGTAAGCGACCGCAAAAGGTGGCACTACAACCACGCTGGGGGTCACCTGCGAAGAGCGCCACCGACATACAGATGCGTAGTGTTGTGCGCATTCATGCGCATGTTCGTCTGGCAGCCACTTAAACGGCGGCAACATGTAAATCGCGCAGATATCATACTTGTTAACAAGCATTTAAGGCAAGCGCTCAGCCGCACCGCGCGCCCCTCGCAATGTGCGGCGCATTTCGCTCAAAACTGCCAACACTGCCGCGCTTAATAATTATCTCATGCAATATTTGCGCCTTGCATATGCGCATTGTTTTTGTGATACTTGCTGATTTTGTTATTATATGAGTTTACAGCCGGAATGCATCAGCGCCGCATCGATCGCAGCGGCGATAGCATCGCGCGGCAGCCAGCAAGCAAACGCACAGCAATGCCGCGCTTTAATGAGCGCTTACGCATATGCGAACTTTTTGAACTTTCCTCCTCGGCGTTGCTGCTGTTGTTGTTGCGGATATTTCAGCTGTTTCACGCATGCTCCTCATAGCTGCTAGGCGTGTTTACATTCTTAACAAGAAGCTGCTTTACCGTTGTTGCCGCAATGCGCAAGTGTACAGCAAGCGGACTACGCCGCGCACACACACACACACACACACACATGCCAGCCCCGCTAGCGCTTGCGTGCTCCTTGCGATCTTCGTGCGATCTCCTGGCCTTCTGAGTCAATTTGTTGACTCGAAACCGGTTGCTCGCCGCTCAAGTGCCTTATGGGCTTTTCACCAACCAATTGGCCACATACTTTTATTGCGCTCATATGTCTATATAATATCAAGTGCCTTTGTCTTTAAGGCATTTGTTGTTGTTGCTTTTGTTGTAATTATTGCGGTTCATCGTATATCGGTAGCTGTCATCATCACCTGTGTTCTGCATGCCCTCTATAATTTGGCCACAGCATTAACCACCAGCCGGCGGCGTCAAGCCGGCTCGTTTCGTATTTGGTGCAGATATTTGAGATTTAAGCTAAGTAAAGCAGATTTTTTGCCCTTCGGTTAACTTTTACGACAAGTACTTTTATGGGATTATCGATTAATTGGTAGTGAAAAAGCTGCATATTGTTATATACTTGTATAAATGTCGCAGATACTTTTTAAAGAAATTTTTATGTTGCATAAAGCTATGACGAAAGCCCGAGAGATTGCGAAAGCTCAATATAAAAAATAAATGAACAAAAAATGCAGAAAGCTTTGAAACTACAGAAAAAATTTTAAGTATTGGTGATGAATGTTTCTAAACATATGAAATCTCACTTTTGCTTAAATTGTTGAAATAATTTTATTTTTATTGAAAAAAAAATTTGCTTTGAAATAACATACTAGCCTTGCGAAAAGTGTTTTGAAAGAAATTTTCGTGTTGCAAAAATTTATGACGAAAACTCGATTGCGGGAGCTCAATATAAAAAACAAATTAATAAAAAATGCAAAAAGCTCTGATACTACAAAAAAAAAATTTAAGTATTGATGATGAATGTTTCATTGCATATAAAAACTCACTTATGCTTAAATTGTCGAAATAATTTTATTTAATTTTTATTTGAAAAGCATGTTGCAAAGCTTCTTTTGCAATGATTACTGGTTTTTCGAAAACATTTTTGGAAGACATATCCGTAACATATATAGGGTGAAAGCTTGTGGGCTTGCGAAAGCTCAATAGAAAAGGAAAGAAAGAGAGAGAAAGATTTTATCATAGCACCGCAATAAAAAATGTAAGTATTAATGAGAAAAGCTTCATTTCCTATGAAAGCTCACTTATGCTTAAATGGTTCGAATAATTTTCTTTTTATTGAAAAATATCTTACTTAGCTTTTAAATGCAATCATAGCTAGCATTGCGAAAAAAAATTTGAAAGAAATGTTCGTTAGATATACATATAAAACTGAAGCTTTTGGATTTGTGAAAGCTCTATATAACAAATAGATGGATTTGGTAAAGTGTTTGTATTGAAAAAGATTTAATCATACCACTGCAATAGACCTCAAAATTTGACGAAAAATATGTAAATATGTAAAGATGATGAAAGCTTCATCACATATGAAAGCTCACTTGTGTCTAGAGTGTTGAAGTGATATTCTTTTTATCGAAAACAACATTTTGTATATTTTTGTATAATTATTACCAGAATTGCGAGACGAATTTTGAAAGAAGATAATAAAAGGCCGTGAGAGAGAGAGAAAGTGAGAGTTTCATGAAATATGACAACTCATCGAAAGTGGTTTATATTTTCTATTTTATGAAATGAAAAAAAGAGCGAAGAGTTTTTGGAAATATGAAAGCTCTTTATATAAAATGAAAGTAAATACTAGCTTACAAATTTTTTTTTTTTTTTTGTTTTTTTTTTTTTGTTTTTTGTTTGAACATGTGTAGCTTTCACTTAGTTAAAGTGCAGAAAAATACCTAAAAAAAGCGTTGATATCCAAAAACCGTTATTATCGTTGTTTAAAAGTATTATGACCGCAATTCGTTGATCTAAGTGAGGTTATAAAATTTATTACCACACTACTCAGCTGCAGACAAGCGAGATCGTGCCTCGAACTTATTATGTAATACCAATGAACACATATACAGACATTTGTACCCCTCCACCCAAGTGCTACCTGATGCATATACATACTTAAATGAGTGTACTGAATCCGCTTGTTACTTATGACCACAATAACTTCAACAAACTTACGTGCAGCTGTCAGTTGGCTACTACCCTTTTCAAATTAAGTAACGACCAGCAGAACAAACGTGAAAGCTCACTTACTTAGCTCCCGTATTGCCAAAGATTACGCGGCGATGCAGTGTTGCTCATCTGCTTTTGAACTCGAAAATGTGAGCGCACGATTTTTCAGCTGCCAATTATTTTCTTTCCAAATGTCAAACCGCTGACAACCAAGCAACAAGTCAATGAAGTCAGTGAACTGCGGCGGCAAAGCAACATTTTCGATGGCGTTCAAAAGCGCATAGAAATCGAAAAATGAAGAGTAAGAAAATATATGTACAAAATACTTAATTTGAATACGCATATGCGGTTGTGTGACTGTGTGTATACCTGCTTCATGAAGCATAATAGAATACAAGCGCAAATTGCTTGTAAAACTAAATACACGCTTAAATCGAGCGTGTGTCAGCGATTCATTGGTAACAACTTAAACAATCAAACATTTCATTTAATTGGATATTGCACCCACGTAACGGTTGTACAAATGAAGCAGCCACAAATTACGACACATGCGCGCTGTTGCACACTTTGGTTGCATGCCACTTTTACCCAACAACCATGTGCCGTGTTCGCTTCCATTTTTCTAAATCTTTTTTTTTTTTTTTCACCGAATTTTCATTCTAAAAATATAGCGGCACGTGCCCTCGACGGCTGCAGCTTGATGAGCAGCGAAAAGTGAGAAACGAGTACATTTCGGTGTATATTTTTTTGCGCGTGAGTGTAGGGTGTGAAAGACATGGTCATGTACACATATACATACATCCAAAGAGGTAGACATATTTAAAGAGAAGTACGAGTAATATTGCTGGTCGACATGCATGGCAACTTCAAACTATAAAAAAATTAAATGTGTGGCAACTCCAAAGAATCAAAAAAAAAAAAATAAAAATAATAATAATAATATAAAAAATTAAAATAAAAAATAAAATTCTATTGCCCAGCATTTCTTGGCAGCTAAAATTTGTAAAACTTATGTTTCTCACATTCCATTATTGATTGAATTTTTCTTTTCCACCACAGCCGTTGCTTTCCTTGTGATTTCTTTGTGAGCCGTGCAAATTAATTTAGCCAAGCGCTGAAAAAAGTGTGTTAATATTTTATTATTGAAAAATTTATAGCAGAATTAATGGAAGTGTGTATTTAATGGATGCGGCTACTTGAAAATGCTAAATGGCCTAAATGGCTTTTGAAAATTGAAAAGCTCTTCTGAAGTGGTTAGTTTTAAGTACGCATTTATTACCACATAACCTACTGTGAAGTGTGTGTGTGAGTGTATGTGTATTTCTGACGGTATTTTTTGGTAATAGAAAAATGTTTAAGTGGACACGACAGGGTGTTGCTGATGGAAGCGTTTACAATTGTTGCAATATTTCAATGAGAGTATACTCCGTAAAGATAATAACAGAWTTAAAATCTGTATTATATGGTAGAAGCTGCAATTATTTCTGATCAGATTCACCACAAATGTCTCGAAAACAGTCAAGAGAGCTCACATGATAGGGAATTCAAACGCAGTTTAAGACTTTTCTTTGCGAAGTAAAAGTAAGTATTGGAGCTCATGCTTGCTAGGAAGCTCTCATATAAGCTAAACATCGGGCAGAGAGTGAGAAAGGCATCGGTAGCGTTATACTGTTGTGGAGAGGCAATTGGGAACAGGTGGTTGTGTTTTGGCTCAATGTAACTGTAGTTATTTAAGCCAATAATCTTTTTTGAGAGCCTATAATAATTTATAGGAGCTGAGCATATGAGGTCCACTAGCAGGGACTAACTAAATTTTACTACTGCTTCGATTACATTCCTTACAATCTTGATCACTGCATTGCCAAAATCTCCGACCTCCGAGGAACTTGTGGGCGAATTGGAGAAGCGATGAAGTAAGATCTTGGCTGAACCGAAGTTAAAAGCGTGAATAGGTGATGGAATCTTCGGTCAGAAGCTCTCCATCAACTTCAGTTATGGAGCGTATTTTACGTGCATTCACTACCATAGCTGAACGGCTATACTGGATTAAAACTATTCAAGGAGTGTATGACCTCATTGGAAAAAGCTTCAAGCTTCTTCCATTTTATACTCCTATGGGGAACCGGACATAGCGGAATCGCCAAAAACTGTAATACCGATAAACTTACTAGTGAGGGCGCACTTTCCCCAATGCCATCCGTTTAGAGTCGGGTCGGTTCTCCGATGTCTGCTTGCGTTCTAACGTCGGGGCCTTGGACTACTAGTAAGCTCAGCTGGC
Organism: Bactrocera latifrons; assembly: GCF_001853355.1. Classification (NCBI taxonomy): domain Eukaryota; kingdom Metazoa; phylum Arthropoda; class Insecta; order Diptera; family Tephritidae; genus Bactrocera; species Bactrocera latifrons. The sequence goes on from NW_017537046.1 coordinate 1,136,789, forward strand.
GCTAGTCAGCGATCAAGCCTTTTACGTCTACGAAATTCTTAGTAAAGTCAATATCTGGTATTTTGAATGTACTCTTTCCAATAGGTTTACATGCGTATCTGCTAAATATCATGCACTCTTTGCCAAAGCTGTATGAAGGGAGCCGAGGTGGAATGATCTTGTCGCCTCCTTTTCTATACCCAACTTTTGCCATAAACTTGCCTGAGGCTGAAGTATGTCAGTAGTAACATCTTTGGCGAACCTAGCGAAGTTGCTGGGATTGCTATTAACCGCCCCAATAAATTTAAGTTAAGCTCAAAAACGCTTCGTCAAATTTTGAGGTTGTGGTGATGCCATATTTGGAAGTTTACGCGACAACAATATCCAAACAAATGAGAACCATCAATTTTGGATCAATCGCAGCCAAATTATTTCCTAAAAAAGCCAAGTTCAATTGAATGTGAATGCTCCAGAAGTGCTAGAATTTGCAAAAATATCATTTATGATCTTGTAGAAAACTTTTAAGAAGTTTGGTAGTTCTCCAAAATTATTGGGCCTGGCCACCAATCGTGAAACAGCAATGTGAAAATCTCTACAACTAGCAGCGTTAAGAATAATTTTTGGGTAACTTTATAACCCTCTTTTTGGATGAGTTTATGCTCTTCTGATTATAGTCAGCGAGTTTAACAGCTGACAGATTCTAAAAATGTAAGTATCTGAATGCTAGCAACCCTCTTTGAGGATAAATTTTAGAGTATCCAGTGATTTGATGAGAGTTCTTCTTTTCAAGTCTTAATAGACCGCCGAGCGAGTCAGCGAGTTTAACAGCTGACAGATTCTAAAAATGTGAGGACCTGAATGCTAACAACCCTCTTTGAGGATAAATTTTAGTGTATCCAGTGATTTGATGAGAGTTCTTCTTTTTAAGTTTGTCAGAGACCTAGATTCTCCAGATGAGAACTACTGCTTCCATACCTTCAAGGCTAAATTAAGGCTTACTTATTTCTATCTCATCCTTTATAGTAACTTTATGTGCGTTTTCCAATGTGAGACGTTGACTTTGTTTGTTCCAAACCGAAAGATGTGCGATTGTTATATATAGTATATGGTATGTGCTAACGAAACACCCTATATCTACGCAGAAAGGTATGCACTTTAAATATTTGCAGATATTTGTGTTTTTAGATTTGAATATGTAGGAATGTATTTACATATCTGCGAACCATAAGTGGACATTATGCGCTGAAAAATTTCCCAGTCATAAAAATTAACTTTTTTAAAACTTTTACATAAATGACATAAAAGGACAAGCTGTAAATACATACATACAAGCATACACACATTCGTGCTTAGTGCTATATAGTAAAATAAAAAACGTAAATAAACACAAAATAATATACACATATACATATATGCTTAGCTTTTCTTTTGGTTATGTGCGGTTAACGAGAAAAAATCGAGTCTCAACCATTTCGCCTCCGCTTTGCAAGACAAACGATTTCTTTTTAGAGAAATATTAAGTTGTAACTAAGTAGAAATGCCAACAAAGACAAATATTTTCTTATGAATGTGTGCAACGGCCGAAATTTTTCAAAACCAGCAACATGCTCAACATGCACGTATGCAGCCAAGGTGAATGGCAGTTTGTTACACGCTTTGCGCGTGGGCGCTGCTGGGCTGTCGCACGAAAATTGCCAATTTTCATAATGCAACGCCAATAAATATGCCGTTGCGCGTTGTCTTCAGTGTCTGGCTTTTGTTTTTAACATTTTCATTGCTCTTTCCTATATGTTTAAGTGGTCACAGGGCCCAAAGTCTATTGGAAGTTTCAGTGTGTGGCATATGGGCGGCAGATGCTGGTCACTGTCTTTCCATTAGGCACACCCGCGCACGGCTATTTATCATTTAAGTGAGCTGGCCGTCCGGTAGTTTAATGTGTGTGCTGCTGTTTACAAATTCAATTAAACTGAAATATTTGTTGTTATTTTATTTTTGCTAATTTTTGTGGAAGTGCTTTTGCAGGCAGTGGCGTTTTCTGAATGAATTCTTCAATATGGTTCAAGTGCAGCATAAAAATGGATTGTATGAAATAAAACTACAATGAGTAACGGAAACAAACACAGAGAAACCAATTATGGAATTTCTGTATAAAAATCAACAGTCTCGACTTCATTTGCATTAAGTAATTTTAAATCAAATATTAGATTGTCAAAAAAGTATTGCGGTAATTTCGCTAGTTGGCGCGTTGTTTTAGTTTTATTCATCGCATCGGGTCATGCTATACCTTTTTGGAAAGCTCATTTCACGCGCTAACACGTGTTTGATTGACTGTCGTTTCTTTTAAGTCGTTCGTGAGTTATAGCGTCGCAAACATGGAGCAAAATAAAGAGAAAATACAGCATATTTTACAGTACTACTACGATAAAGGCAAAAATGCATCTCAAGGCCCCAATAAAATTTGTGCCGTTTATGGACCTGATACAGTTTCCATTTCCACCGCACAACGATGGTTTCAACGTTTTCGTTCTGGTGTAGATGTGGAGGAGAGGAGGCTGCGCCACGCTCCGGAAGGCCTGTCGTCGAAAATTGCGATAAAATCGCTGAATCGGTCGAAAGAGACCGACATAGTAGCAGCCGTAGCATCGGTCAAGAGCTGGGCATGAGTCATCAAACCGTTATAAGAAAAAAAAAAAAATATATATATATATAAATAAGTAAAAAATCCCGCAAGACTTTTTTGACAACCTTATATTTCCCCTTTTAACGGAAATATGGTTAAGAGAAGAAGTAAAATTCTCAAGAAAAGCCTCGCTGTTCTCAACTCTGCACTTCATTTCGTAGCGAAGTAACTACAGTTAGCTCTTACACGAGTTCTCTAACTTTTCCATCTTGCACATTTCGCATTCTTATTAATAATTTCAGGCAGGCAATACCTCCAAATCTTATATAAAGCTGGTCTATGCGTGGCTTATCCTACCAGATTAACCTGACCTAACTAATGTGGTAACATATAAGGTAACCATTATGGTTAGGATAGCCTAAGTTACGTTAATCAGGTAGGCGACATGAACCTTTTTTGCGCGATGGAGAATTTTTGTGGGATCCAACATAAGAGTGTTTTTTGGAGATAAATGGTGAGTGTATTGTATTGAATGTATGCCGACCTTCACGGAATTCGGCTTGAAGTGTTCTACGAACTCGATTGAATTTACCGTGCCATCGATAAGCACTGGTCCTTTATGGAGCTTCATCGTTAAAAACGTTTATTAATTGAACCGAAGTACTGACGGAAATTTTTCCCGATGTAATTCCATCTTCATTCCATTGGTCAAGATGAATATTCTACGTTACTTTAACCTACACAAATAGAGCTCGTAGGTCAAAATCTTCTGAATACGTATAACATCAAAAATGTCGCACTTTACGACAAAGCTATATGTGGCCAGATTGCAACATTAGGGTTGTCATATCCCAATGACACCTAGTTGGGAAAATCTGTCAATTTTCAGGAGACACTTACTGCCAGGATTTTCAACTATCTAAACACAATATTGGTAAGAAAATTTTGGTAATTTCGAGTCATTTCTTTTCATTGACTTTCTACATTTAATGCTAGGAGATCACCCACCTGTAGCATAACCCCATGGGTTGAAACCATAGATCCATCATCAGTCATCCGGCAAATTTCCATTGAATTTAGGAAATTGTTCGCCAAAAACATGCAGATTTGTGGCATGTTAATGAAAATTCTAAGCGCTGCGTAGCAAAACCAATAGGCACCGCACAAACGCACGCACAGCACCATAACTATGCTGGCATGCAAACAAAACGAATTGCCGACGTGGCAACATTAATCTAATCAGTCGGAGTTATGCGCAAGCGCAGCCGCACCGCCGCCCCAACAGCCAACACTCAGCCGTTCAACTACACTCGGCGTAATGAATTAACTATGCAAGCAGGTAAAGAACAACGCAGGCTGCACAACAGCCAATGAAGGCATGCAAGTGTAAAACACACATGCAACATGCCACATTAAGTGTAAAATAGAGGTGGCAGCACTGAAGGAAGGTGGCAACCACAACAACTATGAAACTGTGCTGCACTTGCAACGAAGTGGCAAAAATTTGCGGCATTATGAGCTTGCTAAGACGCCGCCGCGGGCCGCCGCATAAGCAGTCAGGTGCCAGCACTTCGCTGGGTTGTTATTACACAAAATGTTTCTGTTGTTGTTGTTGTTCGCTTTTAGAGCTAATTGCGGTGGCGATGTGGATTGCGGCCAGCGATCTGCAGATGTTGCTATCACAATAATAATAAAGGGGTGACTGAGGGAGCTAAGCTGTGGTGGGAGCTGACCGTCGATCAACGAGCCGCAACGGCAAAAATATTTTAATTAACGCAATATTTGCACAAAATAGCCAACTTTACAAGGCCAAGGCGCTAGATAAGACACTTGCTGCAGCAAAGCTGTTACAGCAGTAATCGGCAGGCAATTGTACGGGTGAGTAGAAGTTGGATGGTGAGGTGTGTACTGGGGCAGGCACCACTTTGCAACAGTTGCACGAGGCGTGCACAAAAACACTCAGCAAAGACCTGCTAAAAGCCTTAACTCTTTGTGCGGCAGAATCGGAGGAAAAATACAGAGAAAAAAGTGGATGTCTAGAGACGGTATTATATTGTATGCAAGATTCATTGAAGCACGTACAAGGCCAGAAAATTAACGAGGGTTCAGATGCAGTGCCTCAAACCCTCAGTACTTATGGTTTGTGTTTTGCTCCGTGCTCAGTTGGAAATAATACCCGCAAAGAATTGCGAGTCTACCTTTCGATACGAAAGGGAGACTTCGGAACATGTAGCGGAGCTGTAAACTTGATTCAACTGTCAAAGCCTTAACTTCCTTAGATCAACAGATACCGTGTTTATTCGAAGTTTGGCTGGCCTTGACTTGGGAAAAGAATTAAGAAGCGAAAAAAGACCAAACTCTACAAGTCACTCATCATCCCCTTCCTGCTATATGGTGCAGAGGCATGGACGAGGACAACATCTGATGAGTTGGCGCTATGAATTTTCGAGAGAAAGGTTTTGCAGAAGATTTACGGTCCTTTACGCATTGACCACGGCAAATACGGCAGTCGACGAATGGATGAGCTGCACGAGTTATACGACGATATTGACCCAGTCCAAGAGTCGGATTTAAGAGACAGCGGCAAGGTCACGTCGTCCGTATGGACGAAAGCACTCCAGCTCTGAGAGTATTCGACGCAGTAAACACCTGGGAAAGCAAATACCTCCACTTCGTAGAAAGGACTTGGTTTAAGTTGGAGAAGGACCTGGCTACGCTTGTAATCTCCAATTGGTTCCAAACATCGAAAAGGAAGAATCACTGACGCACTGTGGTAAACTCCACTATAGCCGCGTAAGCGATGTCTACGCCAATAAAGAAGAAGAAGAAAGGATAAAGAAAGCTCGTGAGTGAGCCATTTACGTATATTCGAACTGCACCTAAGAGCTTGGGTCACTTTTGTTTAATAATCGACAGTTCCATACGGCAAGGTGGCACTCAAAGTTGCGGTTCGTTAACTTTTGTGGCATCGAATGAACTTTCAACCCTAGTTTTTTCTCACTGTATGCCATGATTTAAAAATCTCCACTTTCCAATACACGTTGCTCTGCTATTCAGCCATCTCGTTTTGCTCGCCCGGGCACTTTGTCTCTTTTAAGGAAAAGAAGCGTCGAAAAGCGCGTCTGGTATTTCAACACCAAGTAGTGCTAGGAAAAATCTAAGATAGACATGCAGATACAGTCCCCATGGCCACTACTTATAGTATGCGTTCCACTTGCCGCAACTGCAAGGCAGCTAGCAGCAAGTGGCAAATCGCAAGGGAGCACAGCCCGTCCGGCAGTCAGCCAAGTCTAAATGTATGCAACGTTCTACTATCAGTGCGCAATCAGCGACCAGCGTGCAGTGCGTTTTGCGGCAACCGCGCACGCCAGCCCAACAGCAGCTACTACTAGACACATACAACAACAGCAAAAAACACGCTCCCCAGCAACTTTCGCAATAGCGGCGACTGCTTGCATGCTTGTGGCCAGTTGGTGGACCCTTTTAACGCGCATAAAAGTTGTTTGTTTTAGTGCAGCTGTCCGCCCCCTTCGCAGCCCACACACAAGCACCGGTAGATGGATGGATTGCCCCTTGGACGAATGGGCTGGTTGGTGGAAAAGTGCTCGATCGGTCGAGCGAACGGTTGGCCGCATTCGTTAGGGCAGGTTATTTAGCCACCGGTTGCTGGTACGCGTCAAAGCGTTCTCGCAAAAGTTGACCGGCGGGAGCGCGCGCGCTGCCCTTGTCCCACCAGTTGTGGTCCGTTTGCTGCCAGTAAAATGTGCAGCCGCGTAAAAGCCGCTTATCGCATTTTAGTAGTGCAGCGATTTATCAAAGTTTAACATAGACTTTAGCTGGCGAGTGCCGGCGATAGTAGACAGCGCTAGACAGCAACCAGCAGACATGCACCGAGTCAATTTGAAGCAGGAGTAACTAGTTCACTGCACAAAAAGTGCGCGCAACTGTGTCGTGTATGTTTGTATAGGTGGCTTGGCTATGCTTGCCACGCATGCGCATAGCGGCCCAGTCATCAAAATGTATACCTAAATACATGCGACGCATGCGCAAAGCCGTTGTACGTTTATAAATCAATTTCATTCGCTTTTTTCCAGAGTCACATATATGCAGGCATGCACGGGCGGTGGTATGTGTGCTGTGGTGGCAAGTGTACAAGCCTGTTGTGCGCATCGCTCGTTCGCATCGCTTTTAATATTATCAATTTTCGATATCTGCGCAATGATATATGAGCAGCGAGCGCGTTAATGCTGATAATTTATTTGATGTGCCACAATTTAGTGTCGATTGTGCTTGCAACTTGTTGCACAGCCCTTTATCGCCGCCGGGACTGTCTGGACTGCAGAGTTAAATGTAGTTATTTATTTGCATTCGCACAAATCGAAGAGACGAAGAGACATGCTTTTTTGCATACCTATCAGCTGATTATACGCTGGCACTGTGTAAAGCTGGATTTGGCATTTCCGCTGCATTCGCTGAAGGTTGCAGCTTTCGGCATTCAAGCAAAGCTTTCTGAGATTCACAAGCAACAATTGTGACAATCCACGAAATGAGAAAAAAACGACTTTAAGACGAAGTTTAAGTGCTCATACATCCTCATATTCTTTCAGAAATATTTTATACCAGTCTATGTGAGTTATACCAGTTGTTTGATCGATTCCCTAACTTTGAAAGAGAAGAGAGCTAATATTTAAAAGAACGCGAAAACCTCTAGAGGTTCTAACTAATGAACATCTTGCATTGTAGATATAGAATAAGTAGAATTAAGAGGTAAGCCAACTTTTTTTAAAAGCCACAAAATTCATCATTTCAAAATCCACGAAATCCTCATTTCCATCGTTTGCTAAGGATAGTAGGTTTAAGCATACAGTGCTACTTCCTTAAACCTTCGTATTTTACTTCGCGCCCTTCTTTTAAATGTTTATACTCTGAACCAGAGTATACTAAGTTTGTATAAGAAACTTGTAAGCCCCAGAAGGAAACGTCGGGGACCCTATAAAGTATATACCATATGCTATATATTATATAAAGAATCAGCGAGTTAAGCTAAGTCGACTTAACCATGTCTACATGTATGTGCGTCTGCCTGTATATAGTATATATGAATATATACTTTGAGACTAGATAGTTTTTGAGATATCGATCTGAAATTCTACACCAGTTCTTTTCTCACCAAGAAGATGATCATTTTTCGGAACCGCTGATATCGGACTACTATTGCACATACTACAATACTTTAAACATCTTTACGGATGGCTCGAAAATGAACAACGGAGTTGGTGCGGGAATATACTGTCCAGAGTTAGGCACAAGGCAAGCTTTTAAGTTGCCGGATCACTTCAGTATATTTCAAGCTGAGGCCTTTGCTATTGGGAAAGCCGCTAAACTGGTCTATAATGCATCTGCACGCATTTCTAGAGTTATCATCTACGCAGACAGTCAAACAACAATCAAGACAGTTACCTCGTATCGCATATCGGCCAGAAGTGTCTTGGGAAACAGCTCAGCTGTGAAAAGTGTTGTCAGAAGTAAGCAACTTCTCTTCTACTGGGTGCCAGGTCAAAAGGCATCCAGGGCAATGAAGTAGAGGACGAGATTGCCAAGAATGGTGAACGGCTAACATTCCAAAACTTGATTAACATTATAAAACCCATGCATTTTCCGTACAACGATCTCGACAGAAGCATGGTAAAGAAAATCAAAATACGATGGAACGAGCTACCTGCGTGCAAAACTGCAAAACCAATGTGCAAAACGTTATATCAAAAGTATAAGAAATTCCTATTGGCACTCGATAGAAGAGACTGTAGGACTGGTCACTGTCCGTTGGTGATACATGCCCGCAGGGTGGAGCTGACAAATAGAGAAGACTGCAGGAAATGTCTAGAGTAGAGCACCAGGGAAACAATGGAGCATTTTTTGTGCACTCGTTACGCATTGACAAGACTACTACTACGCTGTAAGTATCTGGGGTCGTCCTCACGGTATGATATACTGGAAGAGTTATCGATAGTAAGGCTACAGAGTCTGTTAAAACTCGCGTCAAGCAGAAGTCTCCCAGAGCATGAATATTCCTCTTCGAACTCCATTTGGCATCGCAAAGGGCCATAACTGGCCTATGCGTGGCTTTATGGCATACCAGATTAGCCTAACCTAACTATAAAACATAGCTGCCATACAAACTCAACGATCGGCATAATTTACTTGTATGGAAAGCTGTAGCATTTGACGAGGTAGTTATATTCATGGAATGCGGCATAAGTTATTGCTAAAAGCCATAGTGTAATCTCCGCAGCAGTTGTTCAGACCTGATTACTATAACATGTGCCTTCCATACAAACTGACCAATCAAACGTAAGAGTTCGTTTCTGTTTAAGAAATGTATTTTAGCTGCGGTGCCAACGAAGTTATCGTTTTTTTTCTTGTTAATTTTCACATTTCTGACACTTCCCTATCTGCAATCGATTAGCTACACAGTTCCACATCATAATTCATATTTCGTATTTGTTGATCAACCAGTTTCCGCCAAACAAATATAACATTTGCTCTTGTAATCCGTAATTTAGTTTGTGTTTGCTATTGCATGCCATAAATCGCGATACAGATACCTGTTATTTAAAAACAAATTAATCACTAATTGTTGGCAAATATCGAGCATTACGCAGCAATTGATTTTAATTAAGAACCGGTTGTGCACATCGACATACATATATATAAATGTACATAGGTATGTTTGTATATATGTGCGTGCTTGCGGTCGAAACATTAATCAAAATTGGATTATATAATAATTCTGCACAGATGAACTATTAATTAATTTGTAGAATTGCAATTTCTGCGCCAGCAAAATGTGAGAAAATTAAATAAATTTTTCCATGCGGAATTATTTTATTAATTATATGCTATCTATGTAGCGATACACGAAATTGTTGGCTTGTGTTTTCTATTCTCAATAGAATTTCTAATTTTTATCGCCTGCGCTGCATATATATTTATGTATTGATATCTGAAATTAATGGCGTTTTGATTGCTGTTGTGCCCACTGACCTATTTGACTGACATGAATCAGCGGTTTCTCTATTTTATGCTCTTATCAATTATGTGTGTAATTTATTGTTCGGAATAGCCGTTAAATTTTTACATTACATATTTTACTAAACCATTTAAGCGAATTTAAAATTGTTTATGCATTTCTGTTCTTTTTTTTTTTATTATTATTGTTTGCATTTGCGGTAATTGAAAATATAATATATAATAAGGTCAAGAAAAAACATATGAATACTAACAACAAATTTTAATACATCGAGAATACATTCATAAACATATAATTCGTTTTTTTTTTTTTTTTTTTTTTTTTTTAATTTTTTTTTTTTTTTTTTTTTTTTTTTTTTTTTTTTTTTTTTTTTGCATTGAACATAGATCATTTCATGAGTGATTCATTGATTACGACGACCCTTCAACTTTTCGATACCGTTTTGGTAGTACGATTTGTTTTTTGCTTCAAAGTAGGCCTCAATTTCACCACTTTACCACTTCATTCGATGAAAATGTGAGAACAAGAAGTAGTCGCTGGGTAACAGATCTGGAGCATACGGTGCGGAAGCAATGCGAAGCTCAATTCATGAATTTTTGCCATCGTTTTCATTCATTTGTGGCACGGTGAATTGTGTTGGTGAAACAGCGATTTCGTTCTTCTAATGGTCCAATAATATGTAATAATCGCCTTCCTTTTTAAAGGCTATACAAATTATTTTATGCGCATCTCAAAATACATACCCCATAACCATGCCAACCGTCTGTTGCGGGTTTCCACAGAGAGTTTATCGTTGGCAGTCCACCCGGATGACTTTCGATTGGTCTTCGAGTAAAACAATGCAGCAATATTTCATTACTTGTCATATATCGATTGAAGAAGTCTGGTTTGCATCTGCAAACACTGCTCCTAATTACCAACTTGTCGTTATTCTTGATCAAAAGTGAGCTCGCACGGCACGAAATTTGCACATCGACTTCTTATACCCCGATATCCATGAATGATGTGATGTACTTGGTCACCTGATATATTTATAGTGCCTGCTATCTGCAACAACTTTACTTTACTGTAATCCAAAATAATTTTTTGGACTATTTTTAAGTCATCGTCGGCAACAAACTCTTTTGGGTGTCCACTCTGTACAAAGACTTCAGTTAGTATAGTATAGTATAGTATAATCTAAACTTATCATACCAATCTTTAGTGGTTGATTATTCTGGACCAGTATCCGAAAATTTGCCATCAAGCCAAGTTTTTGCTTCAACTATTCCTTTGCTTCAAAAATCAATATTTTACCGACACACGAAAATTCCGTGCATCCATTTTTTCACAATAACGAAAGTTGCTTCACTCGAAATGATAATATACATAAACTAACGATCCGACAGCTGTCCTTTGAGCAGCCATACTTAGGCTTAACTTTTAGTTTTAGCTTTGCAGGTGTTCTTGCCTTTCTGGAGTTAGGCTTAGCTTCAACTTCCTTGCTAATGTCGGCCCATGCACCTAGACCAAACTGCACTCCTGTCTTTGCGCTGCCTGTCTTTGAGTTCGTTACAAACGCTGCCCTCTTCTCTAAACAGTTAGTTCCCTTTGTCTTTTTTACAGGAGATCCAAACTACTTTAATTCTTTCTTTATTTTTTCATTTATTCTGTTTCATGCTTGGGGCTCACAAGTGTGTCGTCTGTCCGCTTGCGCTTAACTGCCACTTCGCAAGTAAGGCTCTCTAGCTTGAGCCACAATACGAGTCGCCTGTCATCTTCAACCAGGCCTTTCTGTGCCCCCAACTATAGTACGACTCCTCATCTGAATGCTGTACTGCTGAGAAGCAGAAATACTCAAATAAAAAGTCAGGCCTTAGCAAGATACCTTCCAACAACAACAGAACCAAAGTGTTAATAGTCCTTAGCCCCCTTAGTCGCGATATTTAATGAGTTTAGTTAGTAAAATATTTGTAATTTTCGAATAAGTAAATGAAACCTAGATTATGTTGATAATAGTTAGTTTAGGACTTTTTTTTAGTTGAAAGTTATCAAAAGGTTGTTAATGTTGGCTTATCTATTACTACTCTATTATCGTTTATATCGAGGCCATATTATATATTAGCATGACCAAAACAATATTTTTTTTTTTTTTTTTTTTTTTAATTTTGCTACACATTTGAAAAATGAATGTAATTAGTGGATAGAGAATGTTACGAAAGCTTTAATGAGCTACTCGTTTAAGCTCTCGTTCTCGTTTAAGCCAACCTAACACCCTATTCTGACTACTTATGTTAACTAGCTACCTTCACAACTTAAAGTCCTCGCAGTTTATAAAATCAATTTTCAAACACCCAGCTTTATGGGAGCGTGTATGACACACCGTTAGTTTGCTGAATTGCCGCAACCAAAGCACCTCTTTATTAACTAAATAAATTCAAAATAATATTATAATTTTAAACAACATTTGATGTGCTTTGTTATTGTTTCTATTTCATAAAACCTTCCGCGCTTGCAACACGCTTAAGTGCTGTGACATTTAAAACGTGATTAGTGGCTTTCAAAGCGCCGCGTGTTGGAGCGTGCATTTCAATGTGATTGGCTTTCGATAGCCGACAAAAGGTAATTTATGCACCGCAAAGAATGGAAACAGTAGCAAAGTAAATGGGGAATTCACCACACCGTTAACGAAAAAGCAACGCTGAGACGACTAATTGTGCGCATGCGCTTGCACTGTCAAATATAATACAATTGGGGATTTGGTGACTTTAGCGGCTTGCAGTTTGGGGTTTTGAGGGTCACAATGCCGTAAATTTTTCGGTCGACACTTTGACATGCGCATGCGCACTGAGCTGTGCTATTGGAAGTTAAAAACATAACCATTCTATTGTGTTAAATTCCTTCGTTTTTTTTTTTTTTACCGATTTTAATGAATTACAATTATTGTCAAGCGTTTGTGTCAATTTTGTAAAGTCGCTCTTTATCGCATTATTGGACTTGACTCTGCTGCCAGGCAAATACATGGGGATATGTGCGCTAATAAACTTGTTTGTTGAATTTCCAAAGTTGTTGTTGTTGTTGCAGCGCAGACTCACATGTTACAGCAGCTTGTCGTGCAACCACTTTTTATGCATTTTTTTGCTTTTGCTTTCGATTTTTTCCGCCGCCGTCAGGGTCGTGCTTTGGCAATTGCAGCATGGAATTTTAAGCTGCCGGGTAATTTAAATGAGCTCAAACACGCCCAATCCATTGCTGGGCAGGCAGGGAGCTGCTCTTTATTATTATTTGTTGGCGGTTATTATTTATTTACTTGTGCATTTATTACTAATATTTCTTTTGTTATGGCTGCCGCTTGTCTTGCCTTATGCGACACACATGAAGTGGCATAAACAATTTAAGCTTTGTCAACTCTTTTATTAAGCGTTTAAAGAGTTAAATGCCATAAATTGCAGCAAATTAATAATGCAGCGAATGATTTTTTCCGCTTTTATTGAGCTTGACGTCGCTCAAGTGGTAGTGGGAGGGTTTTGACTGCAGACTGTTGGTTGGTTGCGTAGCAGATTCCTCCTCCAAACTTTGTTGATTTTTGAGACCTCAGATAGCTTGCATTTTAAGCGATATATGTCGATGTTTGTAATGGATGTGTGCTTGTAAAAAACCAAGTGAAAATTAGAGGCAGTTGTACTTGGTGCATGAAATAGTTTGAAAAAAAATTGTCTGAATAAGCCGTGACCCAGGAGTTTAAATCTACTTTTACCACAACTAATTTCGGTCACACATGCCGACAAACAAGGAACGCCAGTTGGACCAACAATGTCTTATTTCTATTATCCGGAAGTAGAAGAAGAAAAGACTATCAAATATCTTCTATGCAATTGTAAAGTTCTTTATAGCAAAAGAATCGAAACTCTTAGTCAAGGGCTCCGTGACTACGTCTCGGAAATTGCTCAGATATAACATTTCGGAATGATGAATTCCATCAAGATTGAGGGTTCCTCACAACGTCCAGGAAGTTGCTCAGATAAAATTTTTTGGACTGATGAGCATCATCAAGATGGTTCAGCCCTAGCCAATACCTCTCTGATATCGGAATGGATGCTCAGCTACCTGAATTTTATTTTCGTAGCAGTACGTCTACGGCCACCTTGATAGTAGCCCCTTCTACCAAAAAAATGCTACGGTGGTCCGATAGCCTAAAACTACGACTGACTGAGAGCTTTTTACAAAGAAAATCCCCTTCCAAACTGCGACTCATCTGTGAAATAAAACACACTGACTTCGTTTTGTAGAGCTGAAACAACAGATTGCTGACAGTTCACAGCTTTTTCCTATATCTCTTGTACAAAAATATATGCAAACTGATGTGTCCTTGTTTTCCTCTCATATTTGGCATCCTTGAAAGCTTTCTATCAGTAGTAAGCCTTAGGTATTAGGTATTTAGGTATTCACCATATCAAAATGTTGACAACGTGAACCATTTCCCCAAGGATGCTTGTTCGGGATCTTATATATAGTTTACAATAATTTGGTTCGGAGAGGAAGCAATATTGTGAGGTGACTTTAGTTCCGGTGTTATCACCTCACAAAGGCTTAGGCGCCTGGTGAGACTCACTCATTCTAAATACGTACCTCATTACAGCCAATACACGCGCAACAAAGATATTCATAAGAATTCTAAAATTGCAACAGAGCTTGCCACAAATGTAATTACAGCAACAACACGGCACCTGTCACAGCCGCGCGTGAAATCGCGACGGTGAATTTGCATGCGCATGTGATTACAGCGCGCCGATGCAATCAAATCGGCACTGGCTATAACCACAACGTTGATGCAACATATTGAAAATGCAAGAGCAATTGCGCACAAGTTGAATTGCAACATTGCAACGTTGACAAAGAAACACAACAACTTAATTACAGCAGCACAAAAAGTGAGTGCAACGCGAAGTGAAAAGTGTGACGCGGCGGCTGAGTACAGGAAGTGCTGTAGTAGGTGAGGCGAACTTGCAACAAACCACGTCGCATGCAAGCGCGTCTGTGGCAATCAACACACAATGGCCGCGTGCGTGGCAAGAGCAAGTAGCAAGAGCGGTGGCCCGCACTTGATGTGGCAGTTTCGCAGCTTCACTCTACAGCAGCATGTTTGGCTATTGGCGCTACCGATCATACCGGTATGCAAATGCAGCGGTGTGTGCGACGCGACGTACACACGGTAGCACCGCACAGAACGTGCCGAAAATATCACTTAATTAACATTTTTTACGCTCGAAGCTTAAAAGGTAATTAACGCGTCCACTTAATGCAAACACCATTGAACATTCGAGTAATTGGACAACATGTCCACCAGTCAGCAGCAAGTCAGCGCGCCGCAGCGATAGCAGCAACTAGTTAAGGGAAGCTGAAGCGCGGCGTACAAGACGCACGCAGGTAGACGCGGCTGGACGCGACAAGAAAAGAAGCTGCCGTATTGGCTATTTGAAATGGTGCGTTTGCACGAGAGGCTGCTGCAAGTTGTTTTCGTTCGTGGAAGCGGCAGCAGCCGATATGCGCGCGACGCATTCGTCTAGCTGCAGGACGCGCTGGGTGGCCCTGCAGTGCCACTTAAACAACGCGCATGAGAACCCAGTAATCAAAGCGCAGCAAATCGTGGCGGTGGTGCGACAGCAAAGGGTTGGTGGCGCACGGATAATGGAATAAATTAACAGTCAGCGCAGTATTTAAGCAAAGAAGGTGTGCGCACCGCCACGAAATGAAGCGTGTGTTGACTGGACCAGTCCACTAAGGCGCAGAGGTTATATGGGTTGTTTTTGGTTGACCGTTTTTATTTTTGTTTGTCGCTACTCCATTTCAAAATACAAGAGTTTGCAATCAAGCCACGACGAAAACCAGACAGATTTTACAAAAGCAAAAAAAAAAAAAAAAGAGCTTAAGAGCGCTTCAGGTACTTAGCGTACTCAAGTTGCAAATGCTTTTTCTGTTTGAATGCTTTTTTTTTGGTTATCTTGTAATTCGTACTCACTCATTGCTTGCTTGCTCCATTTTACTTCAGATATGTCTATAGAGGTATTGCCACATTACTTTTACTATTAGGGAACAGTAAGTATATGTACAATATGTCGGTTCAGTCAGCCTGTGTAATCTAAAATAGATCTCTCTTAGACAGCTCAGAATGCCGATCCGCTGTGATAACTGAAATCTCCTACATTGGATTAAAAAAACCCTTCCAGATCGGCAGAGCTCTTTGAGCCAGTCACAAATTTGTTGAGATAGCTAATGTCATTTTCGGGTATGTCTTCTGGTTCGCCGAAGATAAGACTACAGAGCTGTTTGAGCCTCAGTCTTAGAAAAGCTGCACTATGGAGGAGAACTCTTACAACTGCAACAAAATGCTACTTTGCTCATGCAAATTGTTCTGAAGCTGTCATGTGTTCCCACAGTTGTCAACCAGCGCCTGCCAAAAGCACGCGTGGTTTATTGATCCAATGCTAGAATCGAACACGGTGTACACGTTGCCATCGATTTCGATGTGAACGAGACAAAATTGTCCCCTCTGGCCAGCTCATCGGCTTTGCGGTTGCCAACGAATCGGCTATGACAAGGCACCCAAACGAATCTGATGATGTATTAGCTTGATCATTTTTCTAGTGAGGTCAGACTCTCCTTGACTAGCTCCCTGGTCGGTAAGTAAGCAAAGAAAAAGCCACCACAAGTGGTCTTTGTAACGCAGTGATACAACTTTTCAGGAATACTTACAATATTTAGGCAAAGTGAAAATACATTTGTTCTCCTACCAAGGAAATATTTCAATGAGGCACCAGCGGCATGATGACTTTCTTCGAGAGAACTTATTATCAGAAGCACTCCACTTTTCTTAAAATTCTCCTTCCTCAGATCAATATGGACTATTGGAATTCCAATTTTATATTATAATCTGCTAAATGCCTCGATTCGCCAACCAAAACTATATAGTAAAGTATTTACTACATACATGGTCCCCCAGGTACTTACTCGCACACACACACTAATAAACATGCTGACTCTGACGCACTGAAAACTGAACCGATGATGAAGTGGCAACGGTCAGCGATAAGCTGCCACGTTTCTTTATAGAACGAAAACTACGACAATAACAACAACAACAACAAGAGCAAAGAGCCGCTAAAAAGGCAAATATTGTATTTGCACAGGCGTCTGCATATTTGACTTTACGTACGAGCATGCGTATTTGCAATCTACAGCAGGCGTGTGTGTGTGTGCGTTTCTGGCGGCCCCAACTGTGCTACGAGTTACGTAACATGCGCCGCATAAGCATATCAGTGCCACTACACTGCTGGTCCGTGCTGGTAGTGGCGGGCGGAAATTGTGCGACTGTCGGCAATGGGTTGCGGCAAGATGTGGGTTGCAAATGAAAAAGCAAGTGGCAAGTCGACTCGTACTTCATGTTGCACAGTTCGCTGTTATTGCCACGCTGCAACTCAACTGTTGTTGCTTTCATATTCCGTATCAAAATGGCTTATCTACTGCTTTGCTGCCGCATGTTGCACAAACAGCCAGCGACAGCGGTCGAGAGTCAGACACAAGTCGGTGCTGGAAGAAATGTTGCAACTACTGTGGCGTAAAAGATTAGCACTACCAGGCAGCATGTCTAGTCATGGCTACAGTCCTTTCTGTTGTTGTTGCTGCAACATGGCTGCAAATGAAAATATCAACGCGCCACAGCAAGCAAACAAAGCGCTAGTGCAACTGCAGCAGCCAGAAAGTCACGCCGACTAACTAACGACACGATGTTGCACATGGGTCAATTAATATGTCGAGATCTGTGAGTTGGAAATATTCTGTTATTCGTTTGTGATGATGTCTTAACCAAATGTTGCAGCACTTGTATGTACATGTGTAAGTATTAGTAGTTATGTTGTTAAGAACACAAACACACACACATGACAAATAGACAGAAAGAAAGCGCAGCGAAATGATAAAGTGGAAAGACAGCAGCAGCTGCTGCGACTGCCTTCATGCAACAGTCATATGCTTGACTTATAGTCGCAATTGACTTATGATACTCTTGTTTTTATTGTAGTTGTTGTTAGTTATATTTTCGTCTTCGTTTAGTAATTTTTCTTTCTAATCTCTACATTGTGACACACTTCAAAACGGCGCAGCCACTGATTGTGTGACGCGCACTCACTCATGCTCACTTGTGGCACGACCTTCCTGGTAGGCATCCTGCCCAGAAATTCCACTGATATCACGCCAATTTGGAACTATTTGCCTGTCACTAACCAATGCGCATTCGCGCCAGTACTCTTACACACATACACACGCTAAGGTGGCTGAGATAGCTCTGCCGCTGGGTGATCTATCATTGTTGACTTCTGCTCTCGCGCTATCAGCCGTTTTCCGCCATCGCTTACGTATGAGTGATGTGCTTTGCTTTGTTCTCTGAAGGGTAATAAATTATGATGTGTAATTAATTTTTAACTTAAACATTTATTGTTATCAGTAAGAGTTGTTGTTTTACTGTTTATCAGTAACAGTTGTTCTTTGTATATAGTAAATATATGCTTCAGTTGTTACGTAATAATTAGGATTAGTAGATATGTTAGTCAGCATGCTGTTCTTCTAGTAGGGTTTGTGGCATATCATCGGGTCTAATTAAAATATAATTATTATTCTAAAAACATATACAATTGCCATAACATGCAACATAACTGGCTTCCTGGAACGTTTTGTAGAGTAAAGTCACAATTCTTCAAAGAAAGAAACCTTTGACATACCAAAAATGAATCAAGCCAAGTCATACCCTCTTCTGATGTGAATCATATTCCAATTAAGACAAATAGTAGTCAGAAGCGGAAAGGTCTGGACTATGAGGAAAATTAGATAAATTCCCATCTACTGTTTTCTCAAATTTTAACCGGTCTTGCAACAAGAGACCGAACAATGTCATGATGGAATAAATAATAAAATAATAAATAATTGCCTGGGGTCAAAATTCCGTGCATTTTTCGGCAATAATTTCACCTGGTATGAAAGAGAGCACGCTCCAATCATGCCACCAAATACAATGAATTACCTCGTCGTTATGCATATTCCGTTCTGTCGTAGACTTGTCTGGTTGGCCAGGTTTCATTTTGATTTTTTTGCAGTGCATCCATATTTCATCACCAGTCCTGACCAAAAACATCTTTTTTTGAGCGCTCAATATCTTATGTGCACAATCGTTATTCAACGTCTCTTGACTTCTATTCATATAATACCCAATTTGAGTGCATACGCCAAGGGTTGTAGATTTCCAACGTCATGAAATATGAGAGCAATGGAATAATAGTAAAGTTACGACATCTCTTGGCAAAGGCATTGTTGGTGGATGTATACTACAAGGTGCTTTCCAAAGTAAACAGAAATTTGTTTGAATCTAGCGCCCCCTGGTGGTGCTATCTTTATGTCGATGGGTGCGTTAGAATATACTATCTTTATCGACTATCCAGTGAGAGTTTCAAGATATTTCATTGAATGGAAATGAAATAATTGCGTTTTAAGTGTCAGTATGTTTGTGTTATCGGTGCGAAAATGAGCATCGAACAGAGAGCCAACATTAAATTTTGCTTTAAAATTGGTAACACTTTTACCGAAACAAGTTTATCATTGTTTATCCCGTAGCAGAGTGCACGAGTGGTTTTAACATTTTCAAGGAGGTCGTGAGGACATAAATGACGATTAACCTGTGGGCAAATCAAAATGCGTGATCACCGAAAATTCTATCAAAACCGTGCATGAGTTCATCAAAAGTCAGCCAAAATCATCATTGAAATTCATGAAAAACATTAATGCGGTATTCCACCTTGGAGTTTTGAAGCGTTTGGTGCGCCGTATTCGGCCCGAATACCGCGAAGACGAACGTTGGCATTTGTTGCACGATATATGCCGTCTCTTCGATCGTCGTTTGTGCCTAATTATTTGGCCAAAAATCACTTACTAACCATTAACCACTCGCGGTATTCACCTGATAAGGCAACGTGCATTTTCCCATGAAAGGAAAGCGTTATGTAGATACAGAAGCCATTCAAGAGGCTTGCACCGGCATACTGGCCAACGAGCTAAAACACTCGTTGAACATGCTTTTGGACCGTGCGGAAAGCTGTATTGAGGCAGACGGAGAAAATTTTGAATGACTCTTTACTTTGGAGCGAACGTTGTAGATGATATTATCGCTAGAATAAACAATGGAGCATAAGGGATGAGATTATCTCAAGAATTATTCCAAGATAAATCAGCAATCTTTTGTGGATTTATAGAACCAGTCCACGACCCTTCTTAAGGATACATATTTTTTTAAGTTCGAGAAAACACTTTTAAAGAAACTTCTCACTTAAAAATATGACGAAGCTCAAAAACCAGTAGTGCTTTCGGGTATTAGGAAAAATAAGCCTAAAAGATGCATCTATAGGAGAGCCGGGACCACTTAGGAAAGTAATGAATTAACGAAGTAACAAAACAGGAGATGGTAGCAAATGTAAACAAAATTCATATGTATAGAAAAACTACTACTAAATATGCTGAAAGCCGCTTAAAAGATGCTAAAAATCTTCTGCGTACAGTTGTTGTAATAGTAATATGATAAAACATCGTATAAGAACTAACAAAAATAAGAAAGAGAAAGAGAGCGCAAGGGCACATTTAGTAAATGGACAGCTTATGGACAATAAAAAATATTGTATTTGGCTATTGGAAATGCACTTTGGTTATTAAATAAGAGGAAGTCAAGTGCACACAGAAACACGTGTTTAAAGCGAAACAAATATACATTAAAAAAGGTGTGTGTGTGAGTGTGTGTGTTGTAAATACACGTACTTAAAGGGCAACTTCTGAACGCACAGCTGGCCTCAGAAACCAAAATACGATTTTTCCGAACAAAAACTATCAAAAATATGCGCAAATAGGAAAATAAGAATCAAATCACTACAAAATCACCGGGCGAAATGAAATGCATGTAAAAATTTTAATAAAACTGACCGCAAGCAGAACTTTTGCATGGAAGCACATGTGCTTGCTTATGGGAAAATGTTAATATTGTTGTTAATATGCTGGCAACGTGCAACGAATACTACGCTAACGCACACACGCAAGCACACGAGCAGGTGAAAGCAAAAGGAAGGACCTTTGCGAAATATAAAAATGTTTTTCATAAACTGAAATGAGGTAAGGTGGCAAGCAAGAGGTTAGGTGGCGAAAAAGGTCAGCACAACTAGCCACAGCAAATGCTGCAGCCAAACATACCATGAATAATCCGAATTTTCGCAAATAGCAAATGGAATCAAAGAACAAATAGGAAAATAAGGCAAATATGAAAAGAAAATCATTTAAAATAAAGGTAGCAAGGCAGCAAGAGCGCTGAGCACTCAACTAAACTTTGTGGATTGGTGGCCTCGCACCAGCAAAGGGCACCAACACGACTGCAGGTTGGCAACTGTAATCTCAGCATTTAATCAGCAGCAATCAGAGATGCAACATTGAATGGTTTTGGGCTGCCACAAGCAAGGCAAAAGCGCACGTGAAGCAAAAAAGCGACGAAGCAGCACAAGAAAATAGTTAACAAATACGCGCAGCATAGCTAAAAGGGTAGCAAATACTACTATGCAACAACAAAGCATAGTTGCAACAGCAGCACATAGTTAGCAGCCACGAGCCATATGTTGCTGCCACACACAAGTACAAGTAATGTTTAATATTTAGTAACCAGCACCAGCAGCAGCAGCCGCAACGGCAACGGCAACAGTTGTTGGGTCAGCAACTTTTTGCTGCTGTTTCAACTACAGCAGCCAGCAAGCCAATAGCTTTTGTTGTTTGTGCCCTGTGCCTGATCGAAGAACTGATAAGCACATTTGAATGAGCTGCACATTCACGGTTTGTTTGCTGCAACCCCTGTCGCCGCACTGCTGCCGCTCCCGCATGCCTGCCGCTTCAATCTCTCAATCTTCGCCATTTGTTTATTTATTTGGCGTTCTTTCATATTCAATAGTTGCACTAGTTTTGCGCATATGCAATCGCCCAGGCAAGGCATGCCCCAACATTTCCAATTTGCATGCCGATTTACATATTTATTTAACCCAACGCATACACACGCACACACACAAGTAGTGGTAGCCGGGTGTAGCGTATGCGTCCTCATAACCGCCGCAGCAGTGCTGCTCTTTGCTGGCTTGATTTTAGTATTCATTTTCATTTATTGTTTACCTTCATATTTGTGGCAGTAAATAGACATTTATAGTGGTCACTACTTCACACACACACACCTGCATATACACTTTACTATGTTTTTGTAATCAAGTGTGCAATTGAATGCTTTTGCCACAACTTTACACATACGCATATATATAAAAGTAGATTAGATCAGCAAATAGCTAAATGTACCTAGCAATGCTGAGATTTGGGTAAACATTTAAAGAATTTCACATTGAGCACAGTGGGTCAGCATGACATAAAAAAATAACAAAAATAACTGCAAAAGCTACAATGAAGTTTCTTCACTCCGGTCAAAATTTTGTTAAGTTGAAAGTAGAACTCCTTTATATATTTTATCGAATAACATTGGTGAGAATTTCAGTCTTCAACAACGCAGCAAACGAAATTTGTTCATAATGAACTTCGTATTTTAAATTTCTCCATTATGACTGGGGGAAAACGGGGAAGTGAAGTATGAATTAAGAATAGGTACTTTTGTTCACCAGAGATCGGATAACAACGTCTGAACAGCAATCGTCGCAGTTATTCATACCACTGGCTGTATTTTCGTAACAGATATATTACAAAAAATTGTTTTGATTCAATATTTCTAACCATATCTGTAACAAATACCTATTCCTGCAGCTTTCCTGATTGTCAGAAGATCAAAAAATATATCAGGGGCAGCAGAGCTCTCGGAAGGCGTTTCTGAAATAATTTCCTATCCAAAAGCTACTAGAAAGCAATGCAAGCATTAGACATCCACTATCACATAAGAAGTAAGCCATCAATGAGGCCGAACTTACATAGATTAAGAAGGTTTTCCGTAGCTATCGATAGATTTCATTATTAAAATGTAATGGGGTCTGTGAATCTGTTCATCACTCAAAATATTCTATGGAACAGTAATAGATTTATTGCTTTCTTGATGTAAAAGAATCCTTAAGTGATCGCCGGATAGGAAGGAATCAAAATTAACCTCCTTATGATATTAATGATAGGTCGATTTTTTTTTTTTTTTTTTTTTTTTTTGTTAAACCATCATAAGTTCTGGGAACCCGTTCATAGCAGGAACACTTTGTTGCAGAGTGCATTGCTTCCTCGATGTGAAAATATTCTTAAATGATTATTGCTGGACTGAGATGAGACTTCTCGGATGAAAACCTTCGGCTAACCAGACGGATTGGTAGGAATCAAAATTAGCCTTCTCATGAGATTCGTCATCGACTCAAAGAGTTCATCCATACATACATTATGGGATGGACTGCTCGGGGCCAAATCTTCGGCTAACCGGTCGGACAGCAAGGAATCGAAATTGGAGATGAGATTAGTGATAGACTCAAAGAGTTCATTGAAACTAGCCCTCATGTATTAATAATGAATCGATGGGACTTCTCGGGTGCCAAATCTTCGGCACTTCAGGAGTCAAAAAAAGCTTCGTCATGATTTTAGTGATCGACTCAAAGCGTTTCGCAGATAGGGCATGAAGGCTACCGATTTCATTATTAGAACATCACAGGATTAGTGAACTCATTTATTCCACGAAAAATTCTTAAACGATAACCATAGCACTGGTGGACTAAAGTGGAGACATCTTGTTTGCCAAACCTTGGTTTACCCTTTTAAACCGGTCGGTTTGGCTGGAACCAAAATTAGCCGCCTATCGAAATTTATAATAGACGCAAATCGTTTCGTCGATATATGAAGGTCTCCTAGTAGTAGTTTATAGAATTTTCTGACATCCAAAAGAACCGTTGCTTCTATTGCTCTAGTCGGATAGCTGTGATAGCTGATCATGACGATCAGCTTCTAAATTCAAATCGGCCTAACCAGGAGTTTGTGTTTCGGAGTAACCGTAAAAGTTAGTGCGAAACCCTAAACTTGCATTTATGTTTTATACTTTTTTCTCCACAATGCAGTCAAGCATTTCGATACAGCAATAGAAATCCTATTAAATGCAATAAGCAAATATGGCAACGGAGCGAAGCGGCTATGAAATCAGTGAACCAAACTGCTGGCGGCAGTAAACCCTTCATTTCGACCGCATTTAGTGGCGAGTAATTGTGGGCACAAAACCACTCCGAACCGCATTGCTTAACTACTACTCATATTCACTTCGCGCTATTCACTGCCTATTGTCGGTTGGCATATTATAATGATTATCATTATTATTGTTATTATTTGCGGCTATAAAACGCAAAACAAAAAGAGTATCGAAACCAAACCAAGAACCAGAACATACAAAGAAAATGTGGCACCAGACAAAGGCACAGATGCAACTCAGTTGCAAGGCTATAACAAGGCAACAATAAAAGTGGCAAGTGAAGCAGCGCGAAGTGAGCCGCGGAGAATTATGCTGATAAAACGATTTCGCATGAGCTAAGAAAGCAGCGTTGCTTTACTGCCATGGCCTGCGGAAAAAATCACAGAAAATTTGCTATGAAAATGAAATTCTACCGAGTATTGCAATCGAAGTTCTAGTTTACAATGCAAAATTGACCAGAAAAAAGTTACTCAAATGAACTCGTACAGAAATAAAGGAAAGCTTTAGAAATGCCCGCAGGCGCAGAGATGCATTCCAACTGATAACGTCGTAAAGCCAGAAGAAGCCACAGCAGCAGCAGCAAACGAATATTGCAATTTTATATGGACAGCGACGCCCAGCTGCAATAAACAGCATGCAGTATGTAGGTGTCCGTGTGTGTGTAAGGACACTCGAGTGCCCTAAAAGTAGTTTAAATCACAATACGCGATCAAGCACAACAACGGCAACGGCAAATAGCCGCACATTAAAGCAGCTAACGCGTTTGTTGGCTGGCAGCAGCACTCAATAAGCACCGCTATATTGAGCAGAAAGGGCGGTCAAAATTGTGGCGGCAGTGGCGCGCACGCGCACTTCGTTGCTTATCGCACGGCGGGTATGCGACCGCATAAATAATACAGCTTAAAGAGCAGGTTGACGCCTACAATGGCTCAAACGCGGCAGCAACACCGACCAACAAGAGCACCAGCACAACCGCCAAGCTGTGGCACGTTGTAGCCACAACAAGTCAGCTCGCTGACCGACCATCGCTTGTTCGTTGCGAGCCCAGCAGTATCATGGGGGCCGGTCAACAGTTCGCTGATGGTTGCCGTACACACACAACTTGCTGCTGCCGCATTTGCTGCTGCTGTTGCCACTTAGCGCCCTTCGATATATGCGGATGCGATTTTGGGTGTGCACTATTTGACGTGTTGCCAGTTTGCCACGTTTGTGGACCAACACAGCCTGTGCATGCTGCCTGCCGGCCCGCACTTGCAAACCCAAGTTAAGTTTTGTGGTTTGATCGTGCAACAACAAATGTGAGACCTCCGCCTTGCCGCTACCGCGTTCTTAATCCGCGCTCATTTGAAAATGGTGCCGTTGTGCATTTTAAGTCGAAGCCGTGGAGTGGAACATTTTCCGCCTATATTGGTCTGCATTCACCCCCTACGCAGCGTCTTCTCTGCCGAATGTCATGGCTGGCATTTTGCTTTGGCTTTTCCGTACGACTAGTTAAGTTTTGAGATGAGTTTTTGCACCGCTTCGGTTTGGTTGCAACATCTGCAAATATGAAGTTTCACTGCTGTTTTGTAAACTTTTATGTCTCTACTTACTTTCGCTGAGGTTTTAGAGAAGAATTTTCTTTATTTCTTGTGGGTTATTACAGCAATGGGTGTAGTTATTGCTAGTTTGCAACTTCATTTGATTTGGTTGAAGAAGTAGACAAAGAGGACATTGTTGTGGACAAACGCAGATAACAATATTGGTTTTCTAATGAAACTGAGAATGGATGAAAAAAATACTATGTATTATTATGGATTGAACTACTTGCTCTAAACAAAGTTCATCTTGTCATCCCAGTCCAGGCTCATCTTGTCATAAAAGCCCTGAGACGAAAACTTTGGATAATATCCAATCGTCAAAATCGTTCTTAGGTAGGTCGTCTCAACTTGAATTTTATATATTTGGGATGTCCGGCCACATATGAGACGACAAATTCATATCCAAGTTTAGTTCAAAAGCTTTTGTCAATACATCAAAGTCCATTGATCTATACCCAAGGATTATGGCAGTAGCAAGCAATCGTCTTTCGACCGTACAACTGTGCGAAGCCCTATCCGATCGATCCGTCGAGGTATCAACTTCGAAATCCAATCTATATCGCTGACAGAAAAGTGGTTCAAACATCTCTTTACGGAAAAAGACAGACACTTTCGAGTCTTGTAAGAAGCATCTTCGCTGTTGGGAATATCCAAAGTTTCAGCTCCCAAAATGTGCTTTCTTTTTTATTAGATTCCTACATCAGGTCAATAACCCTATATGCCTCATCGAACCAAAAGCTAGACCCACACGTATCTTACTCACCCGGAACCTTTGATAGAGCTCGTAAAATCCGCCAACACGTACATAAATTAAGTCATGTTGCTTGTTAGCAACTTCTGGGCTTTTACAACACTAAAAACAACAAATTGCCAAAAGAAAACACCGCAACTACATTCAAACCAACATATGTCTGTGGACCATCTGAACGCATGGGCGGTAACTAAGGAGTAATAAAATCGCATCGACTACGCGCTTGTCGTCAGTATCCGCCATATTTACGGCGATCTCTTACAGCCAAATTGCCAATAAAACGTTTTAGCCTTTTAAACTGACTGACTACAGTGTTGCGCAGCTACATACTATTCGCATACTAAGTTGCCTAACAGTGTGCGTTTGCGAGCGGATTGCGCGCCGCGGCGCGTTAACGATGCCAAAGTTAATAAACATTTTAATGTTGTTGATTGTGTGATTGCAGGAGGCCGGCTGAGGAGGCTTTTGGGCGGGCGCGTATAGCAACTATCGAAGTATTGAGATATGGGTATGAGCCGCCGCGCAAGGACTACGCCGCTTTGTAGGGCTGATTGTGCGTGTCGGACATGCGTATGCGGCGCATGAAGACTCAAAGGCGTTGTTGACCGCTGCCGCTGCTAGCAATAACTGCTGAAATGTTGTTATTTATGCGACGATCTGTGGAAGCTGGTGAAGAGGGCGGAGGGGTCGTAGGCTGAAATGTTGAACGAAAAGAAGGCACTGCACAGCAGAATTTTAGTATATGAAGTGTAGTAAGCGCTCTTGGCTCTTCGGCCAACTTCGTTTCGCTGTTTTCGGGGTGCTTCTGATTGATGAAAATAGGGATGTTGGCAACTCTAGTCGAAGTAGAAAAAAATGGTATTTCTGTTCCTGTTCTGTTCTATTTCTGTTTCGAATACAGCAGGTATTAATTGCACTAAAAGAGAATTTATTGAAGCGGACCTGTAGTGATTTTTAAATAATATGGTTATGATTTGGACATTATGCCTTAGGTCAGAAGTTTCTTCTCTTTTATTGACGTATTTTGCGGTTAAAGCCCAATTCGGATTGGCTCTTCCTTTTGCTCCTCCGGCGGGTACTGCATCGAATACTTTCAGAGCTTTCATCTATTCGGACGACATGACCTAGCTAGTGCAGCTGCTGTCCCTTAATTCGCCCATGGTCGACATCAAAAGTGTGGCCTCTCATCCGAGGCTATTGTTGATTTTTCATTGGGGGTGTTTGTTTTACGTGGCGGATCCCAAACCCAGCGCACAACCCTATGCAGGGGATGTTTCGCCTTCTCACTTTAGCTCGCCTTCAAACGGATGTTCTTAGGCTACCCAGAGGATACTTGGTCAAGGACTGGAAGTCGTGAGCTGCTTGAGCCATATGTGAAATAATCGTTTCTGGCCACTTCCACGTGAATGGCATTCAGAGAACTTTCCGCACTTGCGTGAACTTCTTCACATAACTCCATCTTTCACAGAGTCAGAAGTTTAGGCTTAACAATAAACCAAGGTTCCAGAGATAAAATTTCTCCAAAATGGTGTTGCTTCAAACTGCTCCGCTGGTCAGTTAACTGTTGGTGATGAACTTATGGATACTCGTCTATAGTTTTGGTAGGAGACTAGATACAAACACAACCCAATTCCTTATTATAATACACGTAAATTCAATCATTTTCAAATCACTTCATTCGTCCTACAATAAGAATACCAAGCAAAACCCAGCACACTAATCCTGTTCAAATATTTTCCACCAATCATTACTGCTTTAGCATTCCATCAACTCCCATTTGCCTAACCATTAGCACTAACTACAACTTCATCTAGAGCACTTATTTCATGCTCAGCGTAGCCAGTGAAGTACTTCCGGCTTTTGAGCTTGAAGGACCGAGTCCACACATATCGAAATTTACAAGGAAAAGCGTTGAGCAAATGCCACTCTACGTTGCAAGCGTTAATAAGCACACATTAACTATATAATAGCCTAAACCCCCACAACCAGCTGCCACATGGTGACCAATAGGCACACTCACACGTTGCCACACACTCGCCGCTGCCGGTAATTACTTTACTGGGCAATTTATATTTAAATTAATAAACTCAACACTGTCGCTTGACGCCATTAGAGGTGCGCAAATGAGTCTCTCACCTGAAAATATGAGCGCCAGTGTGCATGTGTGCATATAATGATCAACCGTTGCATGTCGTGAACGCGCTCAATTGGTGTAGTCGGCGCGCGTTCACGATCAGCGATCGACGATCAGCAATGCGACGCAGCGGCAGCGTGCTCAGATAGCATCAAAAGCGTTGCGACTGAGCGAAACTGAAATTGCAAGCAGGCGGACAGTGAACAGCTGTGGTCAGAACTCTTCAAAACTTTTCGTATCATCAGCATGTGTCTATCTGTGTGAAAATGGAGTGCTAGGCTGCATAGGTGCCACAATGCTATGATATCTGCCAGTTTTGTGCCTGTCATCGTCAAGCTTCGCCAATTTCCATAACTATTGTACACGCTCCGCCTCGCTCTCTTCCTCATCCTCTTTCTCGAGCTCGATCATGGCCGCTGCGCTCACTCTACACCCCAGCGCCTGCTAATTGGGCGTGGCTGGCATCGTTGCATTGCGATCGCTATCAACTTTTTGCCGCCAAGCGATTATTGTAATGATAATGTGGCAAATGTGGTGTTGCGCTGCAACGACACGCAACTGCGCTGCCCAGACACCAACAGGTACACAGCGCTCTACACAAACTAAATACCCCGCATATACATAGCAGTGATCTGTTGATCATGCAATCGCGTTGCGATCACTTGCAGCGCAGCTTAGCGTATTTTCATTGTAGCGCTGGCGTATTTATGTTCGTTTCCTGATTCTCAAGCCGTCGTACTATCTTTTGCGCCCACTCTCCTTTCACAACCCTGTAACGTGGAAAACGTTTCACCGATCTCACTGCTGCTGCAGGTATACTGATCACCTTCCGCATTACTTGCGCGATTCTCATGGTTTTGCACTGCCAAACATCCAACTAAGCATTAACCACGTCTTCTATCTTCTGCAGATAGGCAGATATGCCAGTCTTGGCTGTCAGCTAGCCGGATTGTTGCTTCTAGTGATTAGTCGTTATGCGCTACCTAAT
Organism: Bactrocera latifrons; assembly: GCF_001853355.1. NCBI lineage: Eukaryota > Metazoa > Arthropoda > Insecta > Diptera > Tephritidae > Bactrocera > Bactrocera latifrons. The sequence goes on from NW_017537046.1 coordinate 1,166,116, forward strand.
TAAATGTGTTTAGACATTTTGCTTTTTACGAGCTCAGCCATTCGTTCATACATTCGCTTCGCGCCGCAATCTTTCGCCTGTCGTCTGTCGTCGCTCGTTCGTTTCAGTCGCCAGATGCAAATGAAAGACTTGGATTATCTTATGGTAAGATTAATACTCCGCAAAAGATGGTCATCAGCTGAGAATTATGTATTGCCAAGTGAGTGATGTAAATAGAAAATCACCGGTGGAAGCCAAGTAGTTGGTTTTCGTTACCGTTAAAAGTGAATTTGTACGCATAATTATTATAAATATATGATGTGAGTGTCAAGTAGCATTGAAAAGTATTATGAAAAGTGGTTTTACACATTGCATAGTTGGAAGAATGCTACTGTTGGTTTGCTTATCTTATCTACAGTATATCATTTTAGTACACGGGCTCACCTAACGCATGCTAGAATGTTTTGGTAAGCCGTGGAAATTCCTCAATGAGCATATATCAGACAAAAACAAGAAATAACGTTAACTTCGGTTGCACCGAAGCTAAATACCCTTCACAGGTGCATTTATGTTAGTAACTATATGTTCAGTTTGTGGGGAAGCTATATGCTATAGTTAACCGACTGGAAAAATTTTTTCGAAGACTACATTGTTGCCTTAGAAAATTATCTATACCAAATTTCGTACATATGTCTTGTCAAATGTGAAAGTTTTCCATACAAGAACTTGATTCCGACCGTTCAGTTTATATGGCAGATATATGTTATAGTGGTCCGATATCGGCTGTTCCAACAAATGAGTAGCTTCTTGAAGAGAAAATGGTGTTTGCAAAATTTCAAAACGATATCTTAAAAACTGAGGGACTAGTTCGTATATATACAGACAGACGGACAGACAGACAGACGGATATGGCTAAATCGAATCAGCTCAACATACTGATCATTTATATATATACTTTATAGGGTCTCCGACGCTTTCTTCTGGGTGTTACAAACTTCGTGACAAAATTAATATACCCTGTTCAGGATATAAAAAACTTGGACTAGAGTTCTTTAAGATGAGCCATATCGCTATCATATAAGGAGCTGTTCTCAACTTGGGAAGAAAGTATTTTTCATTAGTTTAACGACCCTGGACGAACTGGCTTACCATTTTATTGCAAGTGTCTTCAGGTCTCACCATCCGAGCAACATGTTAATGCTTGCTACAAAATAAAAACCTAAACCACTAAACTTCCACACGATGGTTAAGTAGCAATGCTGCAAGCCGAGAATTGTCAGGTGGTTGTCGTGCGATCGATTATCAGATAGAGCGTTGGCTTAGGCCTCGAAAGACTTCGAAGTACTTCAACTATCGAATCTACAATGAGTCGTCTGCATCTGCGTGTCAAGTGAAATGTCCGACATGTCAGGCAGCGGCACTTTAAGTCATGCTGGATCTCACACCGCTTAACCTAGTATTCTGTGAGGTTGCCAAATACAGACGACTCGAAATGACAGCAGAATGGTTTGGCAGAGGTAAGGTAATATTATCCCAGCGCATGAAGGACTTAAATGGCGAAATATTACAGACTTTTCTTCCAAGGGACAGCATTACGAAAAGTGTAATCTTTGCAAAGAAAGACAAAGGAAAGAAGATCAATGTTACCCTCAACAGTAAGGCTCAATAGAACGATTACGCTCTCGAGCCACTGCATAAATATAATACAATGAAATAGTACACTCATGGCTCGAAAACATCGGAGGGAATTCGTGCAGGAGTCGTAGGACCACGTACAAAACTCTCTATGCCTTTGCTTAGTTTTCCGAGCATATTCCAAGCAGGGGAATTAGCTATCAGTCGGTGCGCAGCGACTTAGCGACAGTCTGGCGGCACTGAAAGCGATTTTCGCATACGAATGGCTGAATAGCCCATCAGATCGTAACCAGTTGCATCTTATCTGGGTGCCCGGTCACAAAGGTGTAGCCAGAAATAAACTGGCTGATGAGCTCGCCCGCTTCGCAGTATCCCACAACTTGTTAGAACCCTAACTGTTCACTGCAGTTGGTCCCCATACCGTAAAGGAGCTGATGAATAGATAATTACAAGACTTAAATATGTAATGTATGTTTGGCAAAAATCCTCGAGCCTTCAATATTTCACCTTCCCTATTATCAATCAGAATTTCTCGCAGTGTATCGCCATATGCTTTTGCACTTAAAACTCAACAGCACACAACATTAGTTAATGCACATTTTCTCTACAATTTCCAACTGAATTTTTATAGCCAATATAAGCTTTCACACAAACAAAGGTATGCACTCTCGCAGTCCTAGTTATTAACGTGTAATAAAATCGACTAAATGAAAATAAATCTATTAAAAAGCGATGTTGCCGTGAGCAATTCGCTCGGAAAATTACATTAGTTCTAATGAACTGTGGTGGCGCAAACGCTAGCAAATTCCGCTTTAATTATGAAAATGCACGTGTAGGTGCGTGTGTATGTGTGCGGATAGTTGTTGTAATATTTGCATAAAAGTATTTATATTTGCTGATTTAATTACAATCATTAAAAAGTTAAAAGTGAAGAGTGAAGAGTTCGCTGGGAAAACTGAAAGAAAAATTCAAAACGCCTGAAAGCTGCTTGACATGCATAAACGCTTGTGGCCCCGGTCCGTTTTTTTTATGACAGACAGGTGGTAGTCACTTAAGTGTGGAAATTTAAAAATATTTTCATTTTTTTAATAGCTAAATGAAGGAGGAAATGGGAAGTAGTTAATGATTGGCCGTAATTAGCTTAAGCTTTAATATTTTATAGCAATTTAAAGGCAAATAAGTGGTGAAGCAAATCGAACGAGTAATGTTGACTTAAAAATTTCTGTTTTCTACAGTAGAAGAACATTCTTGTTACATACATATGTATGTATATGAGGAATGTTTATTGTGGGACTTCCTGCTTGTAGGCCGAGTAGACCATACTTAGATTGTTTATGAAATATATGCGACACACGACCGTCGGATGGAGCTGACAGATCGAGAGACTGCAGGAAATGTCTAGAGCAGGACATCGGAAAAACAATGGAGCATCTGTTGTGCACTTATCCCTTACTGGCAAGACTACGCTGTAAACATCTGAGGTTGCCACGGTTTAATAAACTTGAGGAGGTATCGATAATGATAACTTAATCTAAGACCAGAGCAAAGGAGAGTTTATAATCTACTTTCGAAAAATTCTATGTAATTGTGTGTCAGAAAAGGCCCAAAACTAGTTCAAAATTTTTACGAATATCTCAGATATCATAAAATGTAACAGATAAATTGAAAAGTCCTCCACATTTTGGAAAAAAACTTGGTTTTTTTTTTTGTCTTTTTTTTTTGTATTCAACATAATTTCCTTAAAGGGTAATACACTGCTTTTCGTGACCCTCCAACTTTTCGATCCAATTTTTTTGCAGTTTCAGCGTTCACCTCTCCATTCGACGAAAGTTTCTTAGCAGCGAGCATTCTTTTGAGATCTGAGAATAGGAAATTGTCGCTGGGGGCCAGATATAGAGAAAAAGGTATAGACAAATTCATGGATTTTCGTGATCGTTTTCACTCACTTTTGACACGGTTCATAGGCTTGGTTTTTCAAATACGACGCTCTTTCGGCCATTTTGTCCTTCAAACGGTCCAATAACGCTATGTAATAGTCGCTGTTGATGATCTTCTCTTTTTCAAGGCAACAAAAAATAGTCCATGCGCATCCATAACTACTTATATATCAGACGACTGTTGAGTTTTTCCACATTTTGTAGCGTGTTCTTTTGGTAAAAATGAACTTGCGTAGAATCCAGTATGCTCAGAGCTTTCTCGTACCCAAATATTCATGAATGATATGCGGTATCCATTCAGTTGATATCTTTGGACTATCTGTCTCGAACAACTTCACTTTACGGTCATTCTTTTGTTGCGCGATGTTTTTGTCAGTAACAACCTCTTTTGGTCGTCCACAGCGTCCACCTTCCGCGGTGATCATTTCACCACGTCTATTCTGAGTATACGAATCCTTGATGGTTGATTTTCCTGAGGCAGTGTCCAGGAACGCGTCAACAAGCCAAGTTTTTGCTTAAATAATTTGTATTCAAAACTTTCTCGTGATAGCTCTGGGTTCTATAATTTTGAGATTTTCGAACAGCGTATGAAAATGTATGAGTCAGTATTCATTAATGCAACAACCAAAAAAAGGTTTTTTTTCATGACATAATACACTATGATAAATACTTAAATGTATTGCATGAGACGATAATCTCCACATTTGTATGCTGCTGAAAAAACTGCTGTCAGGAAACCGCTGCTTTATACTTTCTACCATTGTTATGCTTAAGCGGCTTGCCACAATATAAACAAATATTTTTTCTGCTCCACGGGCAAGTCTTTTATTGACTGTTACGGCTGCGTACAACTATAAAAGTCACAACATAATATCAGCAAAATGCGAGAGCTAATTTTAACACAAACATTCCTGCATAAAACAATCAAAAAGAACGACAAGAGTGCACTTGAGTGTGCGTAGAAACACATTGCAGGCAATAAAAATGCTAGAGAAAATTATGAAAAGAGTTTCCAACGCAACTTAAAGCCAGTGGAAGTGGTAAGGCCATAAAATTTTACTATAAACAAATTATGTGACTTTACAATTAAAGGCGATGTAGCGCACGCAATTAGGCGTCGAGGCGAAGGGCTTAAGGCCGGCTACTAACAGTAAACAGTGCGATAGGTAGTAGAAAGAGAGGAAGAACAAAGTTAGTGCTTGCATGGTTAGGATAAAAAGGAGTGATAGAGAAACCTATAGATAGAGAAGAGAGACGAGAGCGAAGCAAGCGCTAGAAGCAAGAGTTATAGCCAGAGCCGAAGGAATTATGCCGCGGAAAATGGTAAAACGGCAATTAAACGGCGCAGTGCATACAAAATGCAGACGAATGAAATGATTATGCAAATGCCATTTTAAGTGTATGAAGAACGAGGCAGAGAGCGGTCGCCACGCCACAACAGACGGGAGCGGGTTTGCAAAGCTAGCATGCGAGCGCTTCTGCTTTTTATGACTTAATTATAGCGTAGAATCCTTAAGTGAGTGAGTCAACGTGCTGGTTGCGGGGGGGAGACAGTGGGGGGTAGTACAAAGTAAGCGTGAAAGAGTCAAACGCGAAATGAACTGGACACACGAGCACACACACACATAAATGCTTGCTACTACAAATTGCAGTCACTCTAGCTGCAACATGTCTGCAATTACCCATTGCTTGCCCATATACCCAGGTCTCTACGCTGTAGCCCTGCACACTTTCGGGGGGCTTCGCATATAAGCTGATACTAGGTGCATGTAGCTGTGTGCGTGCAGCTGCCAGCGCGGCAGCGAGTAGTGCATTTCATTAGCGCTTGAATTAATGAAATTTTTATGATCGTCTGCAACACTATGCTGCCGCAGCAGACATTATTGTTGCTGCTGTTGTTGTTATCGCTAGTGTTACTCTGATGACTGCCTGCTATCTAGCAAGCAGCAAGCAACAACATCTTTGCAATGACATTGGCATTGCCGCTGTGTGTGCGTGTGTGTGTCTTTATTGCAGTTCTTCTACTTAATATTGCTGTTGTTGTCGCCTTTTTGTTGTTGGCGTACTGCACTTTGCGCAAAATTTTTAATTTAGCCATAAAAAATGTGTATGCAACGTTAAAATTAAATAGCTGCTGCTGCTAATGAACGCAAACAAACAGCTCTAACCGCACACACGCACATACACACACACAGAGTTGTATTAACATTTGTTTCATTTTTATAGCCATACGTGCATAGAAATGTGAGTGCCGCGTTGTTTATTTATGAAAATTAAGCGCCTCAAGTGTTAAAATATTTACAATGCATTGTTGCATGTTGCGCAGGCAACATACAACGCAAACACAAAAACAACCACAACCAGACAAAATCCATGGCGTTGTAAAAATTGCGAATGCAACGCGAATCAGTATTAAACGTGCATATATTAGTGTGAATGGCAAAGAATACAACGCTGGAAAAAAAATTATTTTTATTTAAAAAAAATTTTTTTATTAAAAAAATTCTTAAAAAGTGTATAAAAACCCAAAATGGGGTTTATGACACCATTTCTAGAGCGTGCATTCTCCGTATTTAAGTTTAATCAAAAAATTACTTGCTTTTTTCAAATTTATAACGTAAATGCAAAGACTAAAAATCTAATTTTGAAAAATAGTTTACTGACTTGTTGTTCCACATCACTTACTCTGAGACACCTATGAATCATATGTGATATTAAAAAGCTTACGTAAATGCTATAAAATTTGCTCCAAATAGAATACAATTTACTACCAAATTTATTGTGCAGCAAAATCAATGAGAAAGAGGCACGTGAGTAGTAAATCAGAGCTTCAGGGCGCGAAAACTTGTAATAATTTTGTAAAGTGAGCATAACTCAAAAAAGGCATAAAATAATATCAAAGAAAAGCATGAAAATGCAATAATATTTAAGAAATAAGTAGGTTAACAACAAAATCGAAGAGCATTTAGAAAAATACATGCCACAATGGTCATAAAATAATATCTGCGTATTACTTACAGTGTTTAGTGTGCGCTTGTGTGTGTGGAAATCAATACAGTGAGGATACAAATTTGGGCCACTAAATGGGAGAAAAATGTCAAACAATGTTTAAAATACGAAAACAATTATATTGCAGCCTTTTCCTTTGTTATGCTTTTATTATCAGAATACTCTAGAAATTATAATAGAATTATTGAAAGTTATGAGCTGAATACTAAAGAAATGTTCTGAGATGAATTCGCACAAATAAAATGAGCTGTTGTCTAACTTTTCCTTCCGGAATAGCTCACTTAACACTATATATATTCAGCAATGTATTCATAATATATTCTTTTCCTTATTCAACTCCTCCAACTTTTCGGTACCATTTTTGTAGTACCATTTGGCCTTTGCTTTAAAATGGGCTGCAGTTTCGACCATCACCTCTTCATTCGACGAAAATTCCTTCTCGGTTCGTTATATACTTTATAGCGTCTCCGACATTTCGATAGGAAGCCTCTCAGGAAGCTCGTGATCAAAAGAGAATAAAGTGTTCCTTTGTCAACGATAAAGTTGGATAAGTTTTGAGAGATTATAGCTCTATTATTATAATTTTTCGAAGGGTTGGTAAGTCAGTTTTCTTGGGTTGTTAATCAAAACTAAAGCTGGTTAACTTACCCAAGAATTTTTTTCCGATAAAGCAACTTTTTTTTAAAGAAATCCTGTTAAACAGACATTGAGGAAACGGCCTTAAATCTCTTATTTTTAGAATACTGTTGCCAAATAAAATTGGATACTAAATTTTGCTTCCAGTCTTCAGCCTTTCATATAAAAAATGCCTAGAAGTTCACCGACCTCGTTCCAAAATTGTCGACCTTTCCTTCGGTATAATGACTTCGTTAGATATTGAGGTCAAAGGGAAATCGGCAAAGAAAAAATCATTCTACAACTTTGCGGTGGCTTATGATGTCAAGCCACAGCAAATAAGTAGAAAATTATGAAAAAAGCCGTTATTTTTTAATACATATTACATATTTCTTTCCTTCATTAGCCTCTTTTATGCTTTAAAAAATACCGTAATTAAGCGCTGATAAGACAATAAAAATTTGTTGTTTCCCCCCGAATGATGCCCGCATAAATGGGCACATGGATAGTACAAATATTTATGGGCATTTAAAAATTATATTTGAATATAAATATGAAAGAGTGTAAATTTAATGATGTCAGCACTTATCGGAAACACAACAACAACGACACATTTAGCTCGCACATACATACATAGTATATGCTTGTGTGAGTGCAAGAAGCAGAAGAAGTGAAATTAAAATATTTCGTTAAAAATTATGCCATAAATAAAAATAAAAAAAAACAACAAACAACAAGAACAAAAAACACTTGCAGTACCTAAAAGCGCTGAGGAAAAAGTTGATAAAGATGCGCCCGCAGCAGAGACAGCTCACGACGCTGGGGCACAATGGAGCGAGAAAAAGCGTAAAAAAAACAAATAACACAGAAACAGAGTCAAAGTGAAACGGAAATCGTTATCAACTTTGACAAAAATGCATTGTGTTGTGTGTGGAAGTTTGTTTGCTATCGCTTGCCATGATGTTGTTGTTGCTTCTTTGATACACTTTTACTCGGGTCGCCGCGTTTCACGCTTCTTTGGTCGGCACTTCTATTGGTCGCTCGGTCAGTGGGGAACTATTGTAGCTGCGAACTTTCTACATCTCAGCTCAACGCTCGCAACTTGGAACTTGGCCATTAACACGACGCTGCAGAGTGTGTGTGGCAAGTGTGGCGAGCGAGTGGAAAGCAAAAGTGTTTCTGACATTATCATCGCAAGCATATTGTTCCAGGCTTAAGCGACACATAGTTGTTGTTGTACGTCAGCTTACTTCGTGAGCTCAAAGCGGCAAATGTGCAACAGCACTTGGTTTTGATAGCTGCAAATGCGTTAAATTTATTATTTTGTTAAAAGTGTAATGTAAATGTAAATGTGCGAAGAACTCTGACAGCCACTTGTCACAAGCCTCTTTTGAGTTCAACTTTACACCAACAAGGGCATTCGCCATGGACAGGAATACGTGGTAATTACTTGACGCTATAACCGTACTATATAGTGATGGCGATAAAACCTCCCATCTGAGCTCCCGTAATTTCTAAGGAGTCATCAACGAGGTGTGCGGTCTGGCGTTGTCTTGGTGGAACACTCGTTTTGTAGATTATGTCAAGCACTTTCAAAGATGTATAGTATTGCCAGATACGCGCTTTGTAGCGCTTTATACATATCCGCCAAATTCAAAGGACAAAAAGGCGGCAGGGAGATATTTGACAACCTAATATTAATACATTTGTTGCACTGATATTTAGAGAGCCGGTGCCACAAAATTTTCATTTGATATTCAAGTGCTCTACGAACCATAACACAATCAAAGAAGGAACACATTTCACCTACAAAAATAAGACAACAAATTTCGTTAGATGTCGAGTGGAAAAGTACTAACCACCACAGCAGAAGTCAATTTGTGGCAAGCAACTAAAGATAGAACACACAGACGCGCTAGGAAAAGGTGCAACGAACAGGAAAATGAGGCGGCTGCTGCTAAGCAACAAGTGGCAGTTAGAGCTACAAAATGAGGCAAGTAGTTAAGTTGTTGCAACAAGTAGCTGGTGATTTCTGTTGTTATTGTTGCTGTAGGTAGTTAATGTGCCGCGAAGCAATTTCTGTTTTCGCAAATGTGTAATTGCCGGCATAATGGTTGAGAAGCGGTTGTTGTTGCAACTACCATTGTATGTACGTGTTGCACACATGTTCGGCAAACAACCTAAGCACATACGGAGTTGTTGTTGGTGACGTTGACAACTACTTAAAACGTTTGATGGCTTAATCTGCGACGCGCCGCACAAAACAAATGTTGCAACAACAATATTTAATTGCAATACATGCTGTCGCAGTGTGGAGAATGTTAGTTGGCTGCGGCACGTTTTCGCTTTAATGTGTGCATGTGTGTGTGTGTGTGTGTGTGTGGCAACAGGTTCACGCAGCGACAACGCATTCAACGCTTCTTTACCGATGCTGTCACTAACAACGGCGGCTGTAGCAAAAGCAAAGGACGGCAGCAACAGTCACAACCACAACAGCAATAGTAACAACACCACAGCCACAATAATGACGAAGGTATGCTACCTAACAATCAACGGCTTAAACGATGCGTCATCGTTATCGCACGCCTTGGTAAGTAGCAACTGCAGCAACATCACGTTGCCGCAACCGCATGCAGCAAATGCAGCGCACAGCTGTTTGTTGGCTGGCAGTTAAGCGCGGCCTAGCCAGAGACCGTCCACCGCACGGTAGTGTGGCGAATGGGATTAAACCGCCAGCTGACGTCCACGACGCGCCAATCGAAGTAAGTGAACAACAATAATAGCAACAGCAACCATTGCGCGGCAATGCGCAACACAATTCTTAGCCACCAATCAACCGCGAGCCACATAGCGTTGCCGGCATACCTTCACACAATCGCGTCTTCATTTGTGCATTCCCGAGCCTTGCAGCAGGCGCACAGCACTCGGTCCGCGTGGCGGCGCGCACGCTTATTCAACCTTAACGAGTGCGCCGACAGTTAATCTGCAATTTTATTATAATTTGATTTTTAATGCAACTTCAACAACTCAACAAACTATCGGCTTAACAATGTTGCTCGTTACTGTTGTTGTTGCTGCATATGCAATCCCAAACGCTGCGCTCTTGCGCTTTGGCCTCCTGGCTGGTTTCCTTAACGCGTTGTTGGCGTTCGATATTCGAAATTCTATTTTATTGCTGGCGAAACAAGTTTGTTGCCATTGCTTCCCTGTTTGTTCCCGGCTGGCTGTTGCGGCGGCTTGCAGCCCAAACATTTCTCAGCTCATAAAATTGACAATAAAAATAATTAGTTGCCATCGGGTGGCGTTCTTATGGTAACGGATGCAGCGCGCATAAAATTAAGGAACGACGTTCGAATGGCTTACAAGCACGGAACGGAAGCAAAATATGTCGTGTGTTTCAGATTTGCAAAAACCTAAATATTTTGCTTGGAAAAAAATAAGATTTTGCGCAGTACGAAATGGTTCTGCTTAAGTCTGTATCTGAGTGAGTTCTTTGGGCCTTATGAGTCAAGTGCTTCAATCAAAACACTTGACATACTCGAATACCTGATCTGTAGCCAAGTTCTATGCTTACCCTGGCAAGAAGAGTACCTGATAGTCAAGACTCTAACCTATACCGCAAAAATGCTTGAAAAGTTATGTTACTACTTATTACATATTTCTCTATGTATACTACATCGTGTGCCGAAAGCGTTTTTTCTATATGAACACTATTGTAAAAATTAGCACAGAACCCAATAAGGGTATGCATGATCGACGCATTTACAAAAATCACTGTTCTGATCAACACCGTATTTTATAATTTTCTCAGGACTTCTCCGGTAGTTCTCTCCACCTAATTTGCCAGAAACATATGAAAACTCCTCCATTTAAGATCTTCTAATGAAAGAATAAAAAAAAAATTTCTATGGGTGTCTTTGTGCTGGGCAATAAGAGGTAGAATATTAATCTTCTTTTCTAATCACCTCTCCGAAATTTCTTTCAAGATAATTCGCCTCAAACTGCTCACCTATTAAACTTTATCCTTTAAAGATCTCTGATGCAAGAAGCGACAACCTTTTTACTGATACTTTTTCCACCGTGTTATAACGGGTTAAGTTAGGTTAGATTGGGTTAGGTCGTAGCATTGATATACAATCGATAGATTTCACGTGAACATTTGTCCTTTTTGTTACCCATAAACTCCCAAAAGTACATCACTATAACTTCACAAATCGACGTTTTGAACTCACCACAAACCTATTAAGGCGGCTAATAGCAATCCAAACCACTTTACTAGATTCGCCAATGGTAGCTCTACTGATATATTTCAATTTCAGTAGGGTAAAACTCAGGCTGTATGATTCCACCTAGTGTTCCTTTATGCAGCTTTGGCATTCTCTTGTGTGCTGCCATATTGGACAGTGTCTACTCAGAAGACCTAAAATTGCAGCAAGCTTGTCTTTGCTAAGAATTAGCATTTCGGACGACCTCTTTCTGTTTACTGTGTTACACGAGTTCAGCGGACCAGCGCTTGCTGAACTCACCGGAGGTCCAAAGTTCCAATGCCAGAACGCAAGATGACATCGGACAACCGACTCGATTCCAATCAAATGAAATTGGAGAAAAGGTGCTTTCCCTAGCAAGCTCATCGGCTTGCAATTTCCAGCAATATCGCTGTTACCGGGCACGTATAATATGGAAAAGGCTTTATGAAATTTATAATGAGGTCATGCACTTCTTGACACGTTTTGAGCGCACTATCAGTGGGACGTTTGGCTATCGGAGGGAATTCACACTGCTCTAAAGGAAGTTGAACATCGGAGCTGTACAAATACCGCTACATTGATGGCAAACACCTCCATTTGAAAGACTGGAATAAGAGATAGAATATAAATAAATTATCTGAACATTCTAAGAACAGCCTTTTTTTATCTAAAATAAAGCTCGTTTAGCAACCACTACCTGAGCTAAGCAAATATCAAAAGCGATATCGGCACTAAATGTACCTATCTAGAGGGATAGTCAATAAACGGACTTACATTCGTCTACTTAACTAGGTATCTTTTCTTCAAGATGAATTTTGAATCATAATGATAATTAAAGTAGTTTCTCTCTCACTTTAGTAACAAACAACGCCCTATCAAGTTCTCTCTTTCTACGACAAATCGCTGAACGACCAAAACCCGGTCCTTAACGTTCTCCGGGTTGTTATCCTGAATATGCGTATAAAGTATATGAGAATTATTACATAAAAACTTTAGACTCTAAGATTTAGAGGGTAGGGTCTCACTTGACGGAAAAGTTTAAAGAACGGATATAGACTAAGCACATATGACGTAAGCCTAAGCAAATATCAATCTGCATGCAATTTCTCAGGGTTTGGCTACACTTTTTCAAATAATATATATATTTACCTTTCTAATTTGTAGCGATCTATTGGATTATGGGTTGTTGACCGATCGCCAATACAAACAACATGACTTGATTGTTGTGGACAACATTTTGTTATCCTTACGGAGCTTTTGTTTGGACACTAGGGCTTTGTTTGGCTTGCAATATGAATGGATGAATGCAGTTTGCGCTGTGAGTCAGTCCACAAAGTAAACAGACAGTTAGATAAACGGCTACGGGCCACTACCTACAATCAATCACCGTTGGCTATTGTTGCAGGCCAACACTTCCATGCACAAATGCACACATACACACACATATGCGCATATAAATATGCAAGCGCTTGCGATGATACGGTTAGCACAATTGTTTGGTTTGTAGCAAAATAGCAATGATATTTGTTATTGGCACACAATGCTGCAAGCGGGCGCATGTAAATTTCGCTTTCTCTGCAGCGGCGCACTCAAGCTGCACAGTCGGGCAGTTTGTCAATGCGGCCGTTCGCGGCTGAGTGCATATTTTGAATTGAAACATTTTATGTGTAAAACAAAAAGTCGGCGAAAAAAAAGCATGAAAAGAGAAATGCTAAAAAGCGAGTGAATGATTTGCAAGACAACGTCAAGTACAGTTTTTGTCATTTCTGTCACTTATTGTTGCAATACCCACTCGTACCGGCATAGTTAGCAGCAACGCTGAGAAACCAACACAACTTTATTGATGCGGATAGCAGCGGCAGTTGCCGGTGACTAACCGCCGCCAGTAGCAATGGGAGCGGCACCAACAGTCCTAGGCAGCGCGCCTCAACCGTGAAGTGGCAACAACGGCAGCGGTAGCAGCTTCAGCAGTGGCAGCAACAATTGCTGTCAGCCTGCCGGACCACCGCTTACAAAAATCATTGCCCGACTGTAGGGTCATTGCTTTGGCAGCGCGCCATAAATCAACAACAAATCTTCAAGCTCGGTTGCAAGCAGAGCAGCACTTTGCCAACAGCTGTTGCATAATGCACTGGAATTTCGCAAGCAAAAATTGTGTGTGTGTGTGCGTGTGTGTGATATCGTTTGCCTTTTGTGCTTATGCATCACTGTCACCAAGCGTGCATTTGTTGTTTGTTTATGCTTTTCTTGCATAAATTACTCATTTAATATGCATAAAGGAAGCAAGCGAGCGAGTGCTGTCTCCTTACTATCCTTGCGGCTGCATTGTTCGTGCATATGTATGTATGTTAATTTGGTTTGTTGCCACTGCCGGCAAGGAAGTACGCATATTGATGTTGTATGTTGTTCGTTGGTGCAGCAACTCATCTGCCCAATTATTTTTTTCTTCGAGCATTTTTTCATTGATTGATTGCCATTCACTGTGGCGCAGAATGTCAAATGATGGAGCAATATTTGTATATGTGAATGTATGTATAATGCACATTTTATGTTGTTTTACAAGTTTTCCAAAATTTACTTTTTTAAGAAGAATTTTTAATGAATAATATTGAAACACATTTGATGATAGAAATATAATAAAAAAATTTAAAATTTTTACTTTTGCATAGAATATGCAAAAAATGTTGCCTACATTTCGGCGCGTAGTCGTCTGTATACATGTTTCGACATAAAAAGTCAAAGAAAACGTCTTCCAACTTTTAGCTAAGCTGTTAACAAATTGAGTAAAAGCAGTTATAGTAGTTAATCGCGGTAAAACCCGGCAGAAATTGAGAAATATGTGTTTAATGTTGCCTACATTTCGGCGCACAGTTAAATTGAAAATGAAACGTGAACGAGTTCAGATGGAGCAGTCCGCGTGAACGATGAATATCGAAGAAATTGAAACCACGAACTGTATGGGGACAAGGATATAGTTAAGCGCATACAAATTCAACGAATGCACTGGTTACGCCATATCGTTTGTATGGAAGATGATGCTCTAGCGAAATGCTACTTCGACTCGAGATCCATATGTAGATAATGGAAGCAAGGGCAGAACCAATAAAAGGACAAAGTACATAGCAAATTGCGGATCTTGCAATATAGAGGCTATTGGCGAAGTTTTTTTTCTCGGCCCGGACCGAACCAGGGTTCTAATGCGAAAGAAAAAAATCGTTAGTCTTAGATAACGGAATAAGGGATTACGCTCAGCATGACCTCACATATATGGCGGAAAAGTTATAAGATGAATACTACACAGTCTCCAGATAGCTGAAAAAATTGCTTGGAGTCATAAGTATTAGAATTATTAAAGGCATTATCCTCAAGGAAGTGACCTTTGCCCGCTGTTATGGGTGATAGCGCTGAATGGAATACTACTTCGGCTCAATGCAATTTTCGGCAAGGCAAAAGCAGACGAGTTGGCGAAACTAGGAGCCTAGGAGAGGAGAAATAATATATACAGATAAACAGCTACTAAAGATTTGTCTATCTTAAACAACATTTGCGGCAGCTGCAAGCTAGAAGGGAATAAAGAAACGATTTTCCACTTGGATGTGAACGCCCAGCTCTAGCGAAAACCCGACACAAAATACTTGGGAGCCATAAGGCACTAAATTTTGATTGACTATTCACAAGAAGTAGTTCGGTGGCTATTTGTAAAGTAGCAGATATGAAAAATGAAGGAACATTGAAAAAAAATCTAAACACGACAGTTTCGAGTTTTGGATTTTTGTTTAAAAAACCGTTATATAATTAGTTTTAAAATAATGTTAGTATCAGTTTAATACGCTTAAATGCTCGTAGCATAGGGGGACTCACACAAGTATGCAAAGAGACTCGATGAAACTCAAAGAGACTCCCCAAATTTTAGTTAATGAGTAATTTTTTATTGCCTTTTTATGTCCACATTTTATAGCTGTCATCCGTTTTGTTTGCTCGTTTTAATTTTATAGTGATTTTTATATTCGAATATTTTCTAAAATATTTTTCAGTTGGAGAGTAATTAAGCCAGTGGCCTTACCCCCGCAAGTAAAGAATTAATAAATCATTACGTTTACAAATACGCAGCGACAGTTCTTTTCAACTGCAACAATAAAATTTTCAAAAACTGAAAACAAAACAAAAAAAGCAACAACAACTGAGGGAACCACCTTATAATAAATGTTTGCGTAGACAGCTGATTTGAGCAAGTTGGCTGATGGCTTTTGTTGTTCCAGCGTGTTAAACTGACAAATTTCGACACCCCAGAGCGCTGCTGATAATTAACACTCAATTTTCGTGGCATAAAACACCAAACAACAGCAACAAGAACAAATCAAACACGAAAAAAATCACCAAAGCGTATGCGCTGATAAATTACACTTGTTTGTTTGTAGGTATGTGTGTGTGCGCACTCTTAATCATTTGAGTGATCATTTGAATGCAACTCATGAGTGTATGTGTGTGCTTGACAGCGTACTTGTTGTAGCAGCAGGCGCAGACAGCGCACGAACAGTTTGGTAATCAAAAAATAGAACCAGAACAAGAACACAAAGGTGGCAAGCGGCGTCTAATAAATGCGCTCACATGTAAATAACTCGACATATTAATACCCATATACATATGCATATACATATACAAATATGTATGCTTGTTTAAGCTCGCGGTTGTGCGCGGCCTTTGTTGCACTGACAGATCGGCCGACAATCAGCCAGCGGCATCTGTTGCCACCAAAGCGATTTTCAGCTCGTAAAACAAATGATGCGTTGGCTCAGTTAGAAACTCATTAAAAACATACCAATGCTATGGATTTTTATGTGGTAAGGAATTCTCAGGAGTGTGGTGGAATTTATAAAAATTAAATTTGTGGCTGGTGTTCCACTAAAATATCAAATTTATATTAAGAATTTTGATTTTTTTTTTTGCTTTTGGTGTGCAAACAGCATTGAGGGAAGTTGGCTGTGGTTGCCGTTGTGTTTTTAAGTTGTTGCAAGAAGTGCTGTTTAACAAATATATTAGGTTAAGTTAATCTGGCAGGCCAATAAGCCGCGTAGAGACCAGTTTGGTCCTTTGCAATACCAGATGGAGTTCAGTTCCTAGGTCCAAGAGTAGTAGTAAAAAATTTAGGATGCCTGCGCTTAGCGCGAATTTCAACAGACTTCACTATCGATTCCTCCTCTAGTTTATCATACCGTGGGGTCCCCAGATGCTTGTAGCGTAATCTTGCCAATGCGGGACCAGAGTACAAGAGATGCTCCCATTTTTCCTTAGTGCCCTGCTCTAGGCATTTCCTGCAGTCTTCTCGATCTGCCAGCCACATACTTCACTAATTGTTAAAGAAATTCAAATATTGTTTATCCAATTTGAAGTACAATTCGTAAATATAACATCACTCAAAGTCGTGGAGACCGACTTCTTTTGCGTGAAACAGTTTCTTTGAACTCAATTTCCAGTACTTTTTCCACTAAATTAAGTCATATGTTATGAATACCACGTCCAATATTGATTTCTACTGCTTGAAGACCGTCTGGTTTATTGTCAATGACTTCAAACAACCTCACAGGGAGTTGTCTTCAGGGGTTTAATCACAACTTCTGGACGGTAATTCAATATCACAATTTTTTGGAAATAATCGACTCTCCAAACCCTTCTCGCAATGACTCGGTTGTTGCACGTGCTCTGTGAAACCAGTTGTTGTCAAGATCAACTTCTGCCAAAAAAAGTTGGTTATCATGGATCCATACCGCTCTTCATTGGCAGTAACTAGTTTCATGTCGAAGGAAGTATAGAATTGCAATCTTCAGCAACAATTGCCTGAATGGCAGCAATATTTTGATTACTACGAGCAGTGTCTAATTGAACATTATGTATAGAAAATTAAATAAAAATATTTGACCCGAAAACGGTAAAAAATTATCACAATTTTCAAAATAAACTGCAGTGGTCTTTTAAGAAATTTTCCAAAGAGGCAGAGGCTAAACCTAACACCATTTCGCGCATTATTGAACGTTTTAAGGTATATGTGCGTATTGACAGGTAAAAATGTTCTAATAAAAAGAAGTATCCAATGATCGTGAGAGGGCGAAGAACGTTGTGGCCATTCTTAACAAAGATCCAAGCATTTCGGGCAGTAAATTGGCGAAGAAGGCTGGCTACTCAGAACCTTTCGTACACAGGATGAAGAAAGAAGCTGGGCAGAAGACTTCCACAATACAGAAAGTTCCGGATAGAAACGCTATCAAAAACGAAACCGCAAAGCAACGAGCTAAGAAGGTGACGAAAGATTTTGTTAAGAAATTCGAATGCTGCATAATTTACGACGAAACCCACGTTTTATGGGATTTTTTCATCTACCTTGACATGAATTTTACACAGCCGATTCTCGCGTAAATGTTGCTGAATATTTCAAAGCCAAAAGGGTGACAAAATATCTAAAGAAATTTCTTGTGTGGCAGACAGTGTGCAGTTGCAACTCATTCCTTGCATCGGGTGCAATCAACAGCGAAATATGTAGATGTGAAGGAATGTTTACAAAAGAGATTGCCTCTCATTTCTAAGCCAACATGAAGAGTACAAGTGTGTTTAACCTGACCTTCATGTCACTATAGCAAAACACCCTTAGAGTGGTTCCAAGGGAATCGAGTGATTTTAGTACCTAGAGAAGCGAATCCACCAAACTCTCCAGAACTAAGGCCGAATGAGAAATACAGGGTGTTAGTAAAAAGGGTGATGGAGGCAACAAAAAGACCTTCAAGACTTTAAAAGAAAGTGGCCTGCAACAGCTATGAGAGTATAGGACACTACCATAAGAGCACTAATGAACGAGGTTCCGGAAATAATTAATAAAACATAATTCTGGGTTTCTTATCCCGTTTTTCAAATTTTAAATACGTTTTTTAATAAACTTTTAGTTTTAAAGTTTTTTTGTTATTGTAGAGGACAATTTTATTCGACGAAGTCTTTATTACGAATATCAAATGGCAAATTGAATAATCTTTTCTTTCGCATATCTTTCAATGATTAAATTAAAAAAAAATGGCCAAAAGGACACTTTAAAAACATTCATTCCTATTCGAAAACCTGGTATGTGCAGCAAATATACTAGATATTGAAATTATACTTTGCTTTATAATTTGATTTTTTACAGAATATCTTAAGTTTTATATAGTCTCCTCTCCAAAACACCTTTTTAGCTAGTCGATATTGCCTTCCAGCGGCTGTAACCCATGTTTAACACTTTCATTTATAATTATTTATAAATTTCAACTCATTGTTGAAATGGAAATGGAAATTATTTTGAATTCCCTAAACAACAATCAGCAAAGCAATCCATCAATCTCCTCGAACAAAACACAGAAAGCCGCCAAATGAAATGAAAATAAAGGAGAAGTTAATAACAACCCCAAAAATTTTGGTAAATACAGCATAAACAATATGTTGTAAGAGTATAGAAGTATAAAAAGTGATCCTGCACAAGAACTAATGATCACACGTTTGTTGCGCCGTGTGTGTACCAAAGATTTGTGCGACTGCGCAGTAGGTGTTTTGATTGTGTGCTTTGTTTTGCTGGGCACATTGTTAGATACACCGTCCCCAACGTAAACAATGCGATGACTATATAAAAAATAGCAGTAAAGTATTAGGACAATTTGTAATGAAAATAATCATTAGTAATCATGATGATTCTACTAAATTGCTGACACTTGGAAGTGCTATTGCACAGGCAATTGCTTTGCGGTTGCGCAGCGCCTTATCCTTTCCCAGTGCGCGCCTGCATGTAAGAAGGGCGCTAATGATCTTGCAACAAATTTCACAGCCTCAAAATGTGTGCGCTCTGCAGGCGTTAGAAATCACACCAAGCTACAAGCGCTACGAGGCGGCGCACAGTGAGCCTTGGTGATTGCCGCAAGGCAACAAACGCGGACTTGCTGCGCTCAGCGACGCTGCCGCATCATTAATCATTTGATGGAGTACGTCGAACGACGATCGTTGCTGATCGGCGCTCACAACGAGCGCCTATAAAACGAGCGGGCTGCGAGTGAAGCAGCCTTGCCTGCGTGGTTGCCTCATGTTGTCTCCCGCCTTTACGTTCTTGTGTATGTGCATCGCCAGCAATAATGTTGCATGCTTGTAAACAATTTGTGTTCTTACACGATTTTCATGCGCTACAGCGCGCAGCATCTTCGTCCATTGCGACTACCGTGTGAAGAAATGCGTGCGTTAAGCGTCTTTGCAGGATAATGAATCTTCAGACCAAATCTTGCCATCACAAAATTAATTTCATTTCTTTGTACTTGCATTTTAATGAACTTTTAATGACTTGCTTTGATTTTTTAGCAGTTTATTTTCTGTTTTGAAGTACAAGCAAGAAGGCAGAGTATGGTTCGCTGCGCCTAGTCACTTTGTAATTGGCATTAAGGAAACTAAATCTTTAATGCGCTCCCTTCTCCAACTTTTCTTTAACCGCTTCTCGTTGTCGATGAGTTATTTTTTTTTTCGCCGCCGCTGTATCAATCACATTCGCTATAAAATTAAACATTTGATTTATGCGAATTCTCCGGCGTTTATTTAATTATCGTCTATAAATATTCATTAGTCGTACAAAATCTAGCTAAGGAGCATTTTTGTTTTTGTATATGGCGAAATTAATATGTGATTGGTTAGTGTCTCTTAAACTTGTTTCATTTGTCGGGGAAAGTTCGGCACAAAAGAGTATACACACATACACTATATATACTAAGATACGAATCTCAAAAAAAAATTCCGTTCGGGCTCGGAGTTCTCAAGAGGCACGATGCTCTGAAACAATGTGTATTATATTAATAAATCAATGAATCAGAAGGCTTGTCGATATCCTCGGCTGGCCCCGGTTTCTACATACGCTTCTTGCTACTATTGGGTGAGTCGTGATTTTGAAGTAGTATTCTAAAATCGTGGTTACAAACCTTCTGCCGACTTCAGATTTCGGTATACTACTTCCTTGATTTTCAAACAAGCCTTCTCTTATATATCCAACTTCCGAACCATTGTAAAGAAACCCTAACCGACTGTTGCGATTTTTGCCTATAGATTTACCGATCTATAAGAGGTTAGATCAGACGAAGAGCTCGAGTTGCCGCTAGAAACGAGAGTGAATCTTGCGTAGCTTCGTTCTGGATCCAGAATAACCTGACTTGTGAAATGTCCAATGATTCCCCGCATGACACTACATGCTCTGCTAACCCGACTCATCTGACACCTTTGGCCCGACCCCGTGGAAAAAGCACGTTGCCTGGATCTACCATTGGATAATGTCGACGACAAGTAATCCAATCTTTACCATCCTTGCGGAGAGTAGGTACCCATTATAACAACAATATTATTTTCCTATACAGAGCCTTGCATTAGTTTAAAAAGTGTTCTATAGTTTCTTATTCTTCTACTTCTTGACAGCTTCTACAACAGTCGTTTTATGGTATTCCCAGTCAATCTGCCAGTTAGACAGTGATTGCGGAGAATTAACCGCCCAACCAAAAAGACTTGGAGTTCCAAGTACAAAATTATATAGCTCACTCCCCAAAATTCTACACTGGATCCGCCCCTGAGCTGTATCTATAACATGTTTGTCGATTAAATATATACAAGTAGCCAGAGGAATCAAGTGCTTCTCAGTTACCAAGAATATTACTAGTATATGCTGGAACCTTTAGCAGGTTCATTGTGGAATACAATGTTAGAACCACCAAGAACTCCTTAAAAGAAAATTTTCCAATTCCAAAGCTTAGAGAGTATAATTCAAAGCGACAGATTCCAGTATAAAATATAGTATATAAACTAATAGTATACGAACTTCTTCACTCACAAAGTGAAAAGCACATCTCCGAACATCTCCATTGATTTACTCACGTCTCTACTACTACTACTAACAATAAATTTACAGTTCGCTGTACCCGGTAGTCAGCGTACAACGTAATGTGCCGCCTATAAATCGAATTTGGTAGCCAATCATTTTGGATATTCTTCAGCATTTCTACTCATTCTCTAAACGCACGCCTATTTCGGCTGTCAAAAGCTTTGCTTATTATATGCTGATTTAATCTTTATACTGGTTTATACAAATTTGTTGTTGCGGTTATTGTAGCAACCATTATAGTATAAATATATTGGTGTTGCTCATTAAAATTTTTAGGTCTATTTAACTGTCATACTTACTAAATAAGTCTATAGATATGTGGCTTGATGGACGGTCTGTCTTGCGTGAGCCATCATCTAAGCCATATATGACAGCTCAGCCGGAATTTTATTCTTCTTATTTACCTTCATATTGACTAAATTATTATAGCAAGCATTTAATTTATGCACATAATTGTCGAGAGTCGGCAAGCGCGAACGTCAAAGGCTTTACAGAGGAACGCATGTTTTTGTGGCTTAAATCTCAATTTATTTGAAATTTAAATTATATTATTGCGGGTTTTTTGTTGTGCAACAATAGCATATTTAAAGGCAACTAAGCTGAGCAAATGTCATTTGAACTGACTAATAAGAATCTTGAGCATATAAAATGAGTTGGGTAGACTTAGACTAGAAAAATCTGGCAATTCTAAATGAAGCCATTGACTTATGGAAGATTCTGTTGGTATTGAATAGACTTACTGACTTGTATATGCGTATATGTATATATGCCAGATATATAAAGTGGGTTTATATATGTACTTTAGTAACACACAGCACGAAAAGTTGGCAACAAAATTTTTAATCGATTACTTTCCTAATTAGATTTTATGAATAAATAATTTTTTTTCTAGTGAAACTGGCGTACACGCAAGATTAAAATGGACCCATACTGGTGCATATATTTTTTTCCTAGATTGCTACAATATTCTTTCATGTTCTTATCAAACCTCTTTCCATATGTCAATTTGTATGTTTGGCAAGAATTCAAGAAGCACAATAATTTTCAGAACAAAAAATGAAATGATTGCGACATCAAAAAAAAAATATTTTACTGATTTTTAACAAGCAAGATGTTGCATAAACATAAATTATTGCTAGCAACATGCTGCATAAACATATGAGCAAGCGAAAACCTTTTGAAACACTAAAAATTATTCAATTTAATGCTCTTTTAATAATTTACTATCATGTAAGAAACATATAGAGAACAAATATTGCTAGCAACATTTTTCATACCCATTTGCACAAATGAAAATATAGTGAAACAAGAAAAATATTGTAAATATTTATTTAACCCAACTTTTATAAATTTAATTATGCAAATTATCCAGCAAAACATAATAATTTCCACAACAAAAAATGTTGCTAGCAACATGTTGCATAAACATATGAGCAAACGAGCAATTTCAAAACATCAAAAAATTATATTTTAGAAAATAATATTTTTAGAAAACATTTTGAAACACTAAAAAAATATTTAATTTACTAAATTTTAAATAATTTACTATCTTGCAATAAATATATTTATTTATATTAAAAAAAAAAAAACATTGCTCACAAAAAAATGTTGCGAGCAACGTGTTGCATATACAAATGAGCATACGATAACATTTTGGAATATTTCACTGTTTTACAAGCAGCATTTTTGACAAACAAACGCCGCTGGCAGCATGTTGCACACACATTTATATAAGTAAAAATATTATGGAAAAGAAAAAAATTATTTTAGCGAAATTTTGTAAATGTTGCATTAAATAAATAAATATATTAAATAAATGTTGCTATCCACATGCTGCACCAAAATAATAATGAATTAATAATGTTGCTAGCAGCTTAGAGCGAATACAAAATTTTAGCTCACAACACAGTTATCGTACTAACGGCTTCCCAGTGGAAAAATACAGTTTTTAATTTACTAATTACAGTTCTCAAATACCCTAATACTAAACTCTTTAAACAAAAAAAAGTATTCAAATTATTAACCAGCACTCAACAGCATAAAATTAATGAGATGTTGTAACGTTTGCTTGGCGCACAAAAAAGTTTTTATTCCCACATAATAAAATGGCAATTTGCTGCACTTAAAACTACCGTTGTTCTACAGTTAGAATTATAGCTAGTCAACAAAATGTCCTAATGACTTAATGGCAACAACTTTCAGCGCCACAACGCTTTTATGCACCGATATATGTATAATATTTAGCCAATTAATATATGCACATCCTCTACCACAGACAAGTATACCATATACTAATAATATGAATTTAGGTATGTATACGAATACATATGTATATTTAAAGTGCTGAAGTGATTGACGGCGACGCCAGTGCAAATTTGAAGACCTGTTTCCTTGGCTACCAATTTAATAGTTGGGATTTACCAAACTCGTTAGCTTCGCCGCTTGATTACACAGTCAGTTCGTCAGTTTAATGGCACTTTGGCAATGACAATTAAAAATCCACTTTGTCAACAACATAGTGTCTATAGCAGCAAGAACAACTACATTTATTAATTAAGTTTAAACACACTCGTTTGCGACAATTAAATTTAGACTTACAATACCCGCTTGCTTTGGAGTTTCGCCGACAGCGCTGTGAAAATAACCTTTTCTGAGATTTTCGGCAAACACCTTTCGCATATTTCATTTCTTTAAAAAATGTGCTTGCAGTAATTTGCGCTATTGGCATTTGCAGTTTCTTACTTCACTTTTCAGTGAATTTTTTTCTCACTTTTTGACAAATCTTCATGCATTTTTAATCCGCTTCTGTCAAATGCAGAGTTAATCAATGCCTTTTTGCTCCAGAGCAAAGCGTAACAAATTCTCCAATTAATAACTTGCTCGCTGAGCTTTGCCGTTTCATTGATAATCTTCAAATTCTCGAGAAAACTTAAATGAGTGCTAAAAAGGTAGAGAGGCAATAATATGATTCCGAGAATTGGCGCTGCGATCGAACGAGGCATACAGTTTGCATTAAGATTAAAGCAAAAAAGTGGTAGAATTATCCTTGAAGCCAAATTTTGCAAATTTTTAGCATTTTATGGCTTCGATTCGAATGAATTTTTGCTTCTTGTTGTTGCTGCCAAATTTTCAGCTATATAACAATCATTCGAAATAGTTTGATCCACTGGCTGGGGCTGCTTATAAAGTTACAATTACCTCATTTAAAATCGAATATCGTTCAAAAAATTATATATTTCGATGAATACTACTTGAGGCTCATTATTTACTCACTTCAGAATACGTATTGGAATCGTTTAAGGGTCCAACGTATGCTTCAAATGCAAAAACGTACAGCTGAACTTCTGAAACATACAACTGAATATTAGAAATTCGAGTTTTCACCAACAGTTCTTCAATGTAGGTCGAAAATAATAAAAGGTACGCAATGAATCAATTTAGCCAAGTCAGCCTGTCTGTCTATATATACGGGCATTACTCTGTTAGTTCATGATGGGCCCCGGACAGGGAAGCATTAAAATTCTCCACTACCTCTGTTGCATACTTCCAAACTTCTCCAGGTGGTTCCTTCTCGGCTCGCACACCTTTGAGAGATTTGTGGTCGGTGTCAAGCCGTTCCAGTGATTAATAAGTTTGCAAGCACAAAACGAATCTGCGATCGAAGAGGACCTGATGATCACCTTTTAGGAGTTTATGTTATCCATAAAAACGACGAAACGACGTTGAACGACGTTCAAAGGACGAATTTATGTTTTAGTGAGATTCATCGGTCTTGGATCAACCCCACGACATTAGCTAACCTTACCGAACCAGTTGTAACGACATAAAAACAGTTATAACTTCGGAAATAATTTGAATTGTAAGAAATGCTTTTAGGGAGGTATTTTTGAATACCAAGACTATCGCATTCTGGAAAAAGTCAATTTTTTCAAACATTTAGGGTGAAATGTCCTTTCAGCTCAAAGTTTTTCTTATTTTTATAGTACCTTAAATTGCTAACGACTTTTGAAATTATAACTAACCAAAATGATGCCGTTTAGTTTATTTTCAAAAGAATTTGTAGTAAATGTTTTAAAGAAATTGTTCTATAGAGCTACTTAAGCCACATCTAGGTTTCATAACTTCAGCTTCAGTTAAAATTGATATTTCGAAATGTCCAGTATAATATACAGAAGCATCGAGCCTTACCAGATTTCTCTCTGAAATTTTTTACACTCAAGCATTACTAATATTTTATAATTACCATTCTTTTTTATCGAAATCATAATTATTTCTCCGAAGCCAGTCATTATTGGCACACATTGCGGAGTGCGTCAGCTTTTAAGTGGCACAAATCCGCACAGACGACGAGGCGGCGTAATCAAAACGTCAGGTAGAAGATTCAAATAACATTTTACACACACACACACACACACACACACATAAGCGTGCATGTCATATGTAGGAGTGGCGCAGCGAAGTAATCTCAAATGAATTCTTATTCTTAACAATTTTGGTGTGTTTTTATTGTTTTCGTACGCTGGTAGTCCGCAACGCTGACAGCTTGACAGGCCAACGAGCAAATAAGTTGAGGCAATTATAGCGCCTTATGATTTTATGACTTTCGGACAATTTAAGCAGCCTTAAGTATTATTTCGGGTTATTCTTAAGAAGCGCGAAGGCAATGGTGTAGGAGTGACTTAATGTGTTTTGGATTTTAATTTTTGAAACTTTTATAAGCACAAAGATCCGGTACCAAAGGGTGACCGCGAAACCTCGTAGGCTGCGCTCAGGTTATAAAAATCACTTAAGCATTACAAATAGCCTAATGAAAAATAAAAATATAAAAGCTGTCGTGCAACTCAGCAACTAATTGTCAAAGTATTTTCTAATTTTTATTTTTTTTCCTAATGTCTTCATCATTGTCTAACTAATTCAAGCACCGCACTCGCGCTGCACGCTTCTCTCTTTTGTGTATAGAAAATTTATAAATGTATCTCATTTTATCTGTCGCGCATGCGTTGCTTTTAGTGTTTAATAAAATTTCAACTGATTAAGACATTAGTTTTAATTTTTTTATGTCCATTTTCACCACACTCACTTTGTCAGCTCACGGCGAGCAGATAGTCTAGCAGGCAGCTCGAGCCATTAGCAAATGCTGTTGTGTCTCCGTCGCTGTACGCTTAGCGGCGCGCATGCATATGTGCGGAGAAGCTGCGTGTTGCCTGGCCCCCCGCCAAAGTGTTTATCTGCAGACATTCACGCATTCACACATCGCTGCAGACGATGTCTCATTTAAAAGTTGCACTCCGCTCCGCGTGTGCTCCGCATTTATTGCTTCGTATGCATTAGTTCATTGGCATCCAGCTGCAAGCTACTAAAATTGTATATTAATCTAATAGGTCTCTTGCGACGAGAGCGCGTCCATCTCCATCGGCGCGCCTGCTTGCTGTGTGTGTGTGAGTCTGTTGGACAGTTGGAGACAACAAAATGATTTGTCGCTTCATTTTCGGTCGCCACAGTGGCCATGCCACACAGCTCACTTTCAACATGTGGTCACATGTGGTAGATACCTATGTATGTATATATGTATATGTTCGTATGTGCTCAGCTTCCTTTGGCGCACCCGACAATCTCCACTCTAATTTCAAACAAATTTTTAAAAGCCAAAAATATTAGACATACATACATAAGTGTCGCCAGTTTGAGTTCAGTGTTGGCTATAGTAGACTGCAGTGAGGCGCTACGAACTTTTGATTTTTATGATTTCAGTTATAGCTGTGTCAGCCTGCGTGTGCTCGACATATTTGAGTTCATCTACCTCAGGCCCTGTTCACCATGCGGTGTTCCCTTCTATTCTGTTCAGCTTACATCTGATATTGACGATAATCGAGAACTGCTGTTCTGTCTGATCCAAGTAAGCTCATTTCAATGAAACTTCAATGGAGGTATTCAAATCAAGCCTTACTTTCCAATCCAAATGGTCCGCGACACAAAGTGGAATATTTCTTTCATCATTTCATATATTTATGTCCACATTTATATCATATATGTATAGCCTTAGATGTGTATAAGCCGAGAAGAATGGCAGTGAGCTTTTTTTTTTACCGATTGTTCTTAAGTTGGTGGTACGGTTAATGTAGGGGTATATTGTCAGGAACTCTCTATCTGCTACAATTTCAGACTAACCGACTATTGTAATGTTGTCAAGGCGGGATCGCTGCCATTAAGTTAGCGGTAGTGTTAGATCCTTCAGAGAAGTGACTATTCATTCTGATTGCAGAGCGGCAATACTAGCCTTGAGCTCACTAACGGTGCGTTCAATGCATGTTTAGCATGACCCAACCTCGTTATCGATGACAGTGAGTCGCTTTGTGATATGACTGGTATGAAGGCAGACCAGAGTGGAATCGCAAGCAACTGTGATGATGATAAGCTGGCCAGAGATGGATCATTAGATTGGAAACGGGTCAGTGCTTGCTCTCCTCCATGCTGGACTACCGTCAGTTCCTGCGACATCAAAAGATCCTTTTGGCCTCAGATTGATCGTTAGCGATCCAGTGAGTTCTTTATTTTCATTAAGGCTAGCCTCCTCCTGGTTGTGAGGGTTCTAACAAAAGAATCTTACCCGGCGCCAACTGCTATTTAGAAGAGGACCAGCAGACATTTTACTATATCAGCACATCCTCTTTGATTGTCCCGCCTTTGCGTGATGAAGACTTAAGCACTTGAGAAATCACACTTTCAGATGTCAAATTGAAAGCTTCAACAAATTTTTGATGCCAGGTGATGTACTAATATGTAAGTTCGAATTACAGGAGTTTCATTTTTATGAAATATCAAAGCACTGCATTTAGTAGTGTAATGACACCTATGGATCAGCCAAGTAATCTAAGCTAACGTGGACGCTTCCTTTTCAGTCATGTGCCATTCTAAGTAGTCCTAATCTATTAAATCCAACCCAGACCATCTATAGTATATCATATTCATAGCTTTGTCAAATACCCGTCCGGATCCATTCACTTTGGTCCTCTTTCCCTTTTACTAGAAAACCTTTAGGATCCAACTTTTATATTCTCTTTTGAAGTAGTTATTTGGCAGAGGACATGGATCCGGCATTCTTGGCTTTAACTCTGAAAACTTTTTATCAAGTGATAACTCCCTTTGATCGTCATGATAAACTAGCAAAGATTTCCCCCTTATTCTCTCACCCTCTCTCTCGCTATCTCTATCGTTGGTTGGCCTGCTCACTCGTCTCATGTTAAAAGAAAAGGACCGAACTAACCAGTACTGAAAGTTTCTCTACTATACCTAAACAGCAGTTCATTCTCTGCGTAGCGCATCGACAAAACGCTTCAATAATTCCTCGATAGACAAAGGAAAAAACAACCAACAAAATAAGTGACACGAAGAGCAGCTCAAAACAGCGGAACGTAGCACAGGAAAACACTCTTTCGTCGGCACAAATAAATCTATTGGTTGTGGTAACACTTAGGAACGCTTTGTATTGTCTGACGCAGTCGGTGTCGCTTAGATGGATGGATGGACGATGAATGGCTGTGCGGTCCAAGCAGCGCTAGAGTGATGTGATGACGAAAATGAGGCAACAGAGCCAAGCGAACACTTGCATATTATCAACAAACGAATGACAACACAAATAAAAAGTCCAACAGAGGAAATACCATTAACAAATTTGAGACAAAGCAAAGGAAATACAGCAACAACATGCAGCAAGACGTCCAACAACGGACGGTATCAGATGACGCGCTGCTGGTGCTAACCGGTCACTCGGCCAAAAGCGTAAAGGTATTGGAAGGTGGCGCTTCTCAACGCCTCAACTTTTAGTTGCGCTGCGTTGCCTGGCGCAAGAAGTTCTTTTGTGTTTATGTTATTTTTTTGGTGCTATGGCCTCGTTGCCCAAACGTGACACTTAAGCTGGGTCACAGCCGGCCTGTCGCTGTGCGCTAGTGTGCGTGTGCGCACAAGTGGCAACTCAAGCGGGTGTTATACGCCGACACATACCGACACATGCAGGCAAGTCTGTAGCCCATGTGATATGGCTCACACTGACACTTTCGCTTCGTGGCGCAGGCGTGTACGACACACAGAAAAAAATCCATTAATATCGGTTTTCAACAGCCGCTTGGCTGATTTCGTTGCAGCGCTTAAGTCTTACCGGACTTTTTCGTCTTTAGATTGCCTCAGCCGAGTTTTGTCTGCAACGCACTTTCATATGTTTCTCGCATTGTTTTATTTATTCTTGCGCTTTCGGTGTCGCGCCGCCTTGTTGTTGCCAGCCGGTGTGTTGTTGTCATTTCAGAAACGGTGTTAAATGGAATTCAGTCTCAATTTTCACCAATTGAGATAAATCGGAAGTTGCTTAGCTGGTAACACTTGTTTCGTTGTGTTGCGTCTGTCCCGCCTGCTCCGCTTCGACGCTTCCACCGCATTCCGTTTTTGTTTTAGTATTTCCACTTTTGTTGTTTGCTGTTTTGGAGCGCTGAATTTGTTTTATTGCAGCACTTTGTGCTTTTTTCATTAATACTTTTCATATTTTGATTCAGTTTTTTTGTTATTTTGTGGCAGTATCGTGGTCGCTGCACCTTGCGGCGCCTGCCATTATCGCTGAAGTCGTAAATTTTGTTGCCTTTATTGGCTATGCACATTGTTGTTGTGGCCTTCAACAGCTCTATCCATATTTCTGTGTGTGTACGTGTGTATGTGACTTCGATTTCGACTCATATTTTCGTATATCACTGCACTTTCATTTGCGTTCGCGCGTTGTGTAGCTTACATACACATACACATCTACACGCAATTTTATTTAAAAGCTTTTTATTTCATTTTTATTTCAATTAAAATTCCCTTAACTGGTACTCATCCGCGTGTTTTCTTCGCTTTCGCGGGCTCCTCGTCCGCCTAAGTGCTGATCTTCATCACTGTCGAGTGATATTTCCGTCGCAATTATAATTGGTCCGCTCCATTTCGCCGCGTATCATTCATATTTTGTATTTACCTGCCTATAATTTTAATGTTTCTCGTGTTCTCGCTTCAGCTTGGCTTCATTGGCGTTATTTTGTTTTATACTTTGCAATTATTTTATTCCGGTAATTTTTTATTTCTGCTCATACCACCAGCGTTTGGATCATCATTGTGGAGAATATTGTATTTTGTACTCATAAATTTTACGAGTGATGTGTCAGCGAAGCTCTTGAGTAGTCCAGATGATTCAACTTTAATGACAGAAGTCGAAAAAAATCAGTGCGAAGGACTTTTCGCATTTAAATCACTTTTTTAAGATTAGAACGAATATCTTTCGGAAAATGTAGACTCCTAAACACAGTAGATTGTACGGTTTAGCAGGTATATAGCGGAATTTAGAACAACATATGTATGTGTAAGCAAAAATCAAAACTTCAAAAAGATACCTTAGTTGTTCGAAAATAATGAACAAAAGTGTTCTAATGAATTTTTGGCACTATGCTTTCTTATACATATTTTATGCTAAAAGACCTTGAATGTATCAAAATACCCACAATACTTCCTCACATGAGCTTTTGTCTAGTAATAGTAGATAAATTTAACAAACTTTAGCAAAGTTTATCTGAAATTGCACCTTATAATGCTTTATTCCAATGTCTTCATACTTTTTCTTTGTGTTCTTATGAACTTACATAGTAGAAAAAGAAAATTTGAATAACACAAGAGAATTATTTTCCCAGAAAAGGTGGTATAGTACTCATATATTTATCTTAAATAAAGATTGGTGCTCTCCGCACGATCACTACAATAAATCACCGAGAAAATCTCGGATTTTGTACCAACACCGCAAGAACTTCCAAGACTGTGGTATAGCACTCGAAAATCTGAAGTCCCACTTGAACAGTATTTCATATATGAGAATCAAAATCAAACATCAATCAATCGTACAAAAAAAACCAAACAAGCTATCGCGGTCTGGAGCTCATCGATCGTACCAAAATAAAAATTTTCAACTCCAACGTCAAATTCACACTTCTATACGACTGTAGAACATAGAATTTTTTAGCCGCTGACTTCCTAAAGCTGCGAGTTTCCACAAATCATTGTCTTCAGTATTTGGCGTATTTTCTGATCCGTTGCCGTCTCTTATACATACCTATGTTCGCGCACAAAGCAAGCAAGGTGCCGATATTCTCAAAAGAAAATATAATATGTATTTCTCCTGCAAACGGGATCCAAGCAGTATCACTCGACTGAAATGAACAAGGCAGCTGGCGTAAAGACCAACCTACAATGACTT
Source organism: Bactrocera latifrons (assembly GCF_001853355.1). Lineage (NCBI taxonomy): Eukaryota > Metazoa > Arthropoda > Insecta > Diptera > Tephritidae > Bactrocera > Bactrocera latifrons. Next base: position 1,197,712 of record NW_017537046.1, read on the forward strand.
TCAGAATGAACTTGGACATCGAAACTTTTAAGGTCCAAAAAGTTGGAGTCAAATCAAGAGGCTAGCGAAGCAAATGAAAGACTAACCTTTGCTAAAAAAAATTTTGAAAAGGACGTACAATTCTGGTAAAGAGTGCTTTGGAGCAATAAAGCAAAGGTGAATCCCATTGGATCCTAAGACAAACCATTTTTCTATTGCCCCAGGTGGCAGGCATATAACTAGGGATACACCACAGAAATCCTTAAACACGGCAGTGGTAGCATGATGGTCTGAGGAGATTTTTCCTAGTACAACACCGTACACCTATTGGTTTAGATGGATGATAGAATCGTTTCCATGACAGTCGGGTCTCCGGGACGGGCAGAATTCGACCGCTGCAACAACAGCAACATGGATGATAGAATAGGAAAATTTTCAGAACAAAAATAAGGAACTATTTGCATTCGAATCGACACCAGGCAACCAAAACTGTTTACAATTGGTTCACTGCAGAAAGCATTGACGCCCTGAGCTGGCCATCGCTAAGTCTTCATTGAAAATTTATGAAGTGATCTTAAAATGCAGATTGCTGAGAAATAATTAAAAAAGTTGTGAAGAGCTTTGGACAGACGCGTCAAGGAGGCATGGTATGCAGCAGAACAAGGTAAATGCCAGAAGGCTTTAAGAAACCTCCCAGAACTCGAATAAGCGATTAATTTGCAGTACTCAGCTTCTGCTTCTCTTATGCACTGGGTACAGGGCTTCCACAGCGCGCTTAAACTAAATTTGCGTAAATTTTCAACATCTGAAATGCAAAAGCTAATGGAATTGGGGAGTAGACTCTCACGAAATGAACTTTTTAATCAACAATTTTAGAAAGTAAGTAATTAAAATTGCCACCATTTCCATTAGAAACTGAAAATATTTATTGTTTTGTGTAAACACTCGCAACCAATTTTGGTAATTCATCAAAAGCAACAGGATTTGTAATTTATTTTTGAACGCCAGTGACAGAACCAAAACATTAAAACTAACAAATGAGAAATATAATTGCAATTGAGGCAGCAACAGCGCATAAAAGCTGTTAGTTTATTGTTTATATAATTAAAATTTGTTTAAAGCGAATGAGTGGCGCAGCAAGTCGGGGTGTTTAGGGGCGATCGTTTCATAATTTTTTATTGTTCAATATGTATATTTGGGTGGTTCAAAAAATCAAACTTTTTTCGCTTCATAGTGTGAAAAATTTAACAAAGGCTCACCATGTATATGAAACCGTTAGGAGAAAGACTTTTACTTACAAGGAAGAGTTCATGCTTGGAGAGCCCATCTTAACAGCGTCTAACAACCAGTTTTTCAGAGCACGAAGTGAAAAAACAACATTTCATTTTTTTTTAACCCACCCTAGTATTGAACGCTGAAAAATTATGTAAATATCGCTCCTAAACATTCGCTTAAAACAACATTTTATTAAATGAACAAAAAACAAAAATTTTTTTGACCTACCCTAATGTACATATTATATAAGTGCTCGTGTAACTTTAAATAAATGCAGTTACGGTAATGAAACACTCACACACACGCACTCACATCCATATAAGCATATGAATTTGCCAAAATTAATTTGCAGCACAAATAGCGGCTATGTTGCAAGCAAGTGGGCGCAGTGGCAGCACCCGCAAGAGCAGCAAAGACAACAGTAAACATAATAATGCATAACAGCTTCATCAACAGCAGTCATTAACGCACAATGAAGGTGGCAAACAACGCGCAGCGCGTGTAAGCGTGCATGCAACAACTGCCACCAACGCAGATGCCATGCAACAGCATGTGTGTGTGTGTGTGTTGGCAGCAAATGAAAAGCGGAACTCGCGCAGCATCACTGTCGCAATGGATGAGTGCTAAAATGAGGGCTATGCACGCGCCGTCTGCCAACAACAACTACAATGGCAACAACCATAATAGTAACGGCAATAAGAATGGAGCTTCATACGCACCGTTGCCTTTGAATGGAAATTGCGCGCACACATATATTTGCATTACGGTGTGCGTGAGTGCTGGTGAATTTTGAAATTAATTAAATTTTACAACACATTAATTTTTGCAACGCTGCATGCAACATGCGGCGGCATTGCTACAATGAAACTAGCAGTGGCATGTTACGCGGCGCACTGAGGCGCTGCAACTAGGAAATGAATGTGTGCTGTATATAGAACTTTACAATGGCATATGTAGTGTATGAGGAAACACATACAAACATACATTCAAACACATACACGTCTATATGCTTACGGTAACACAAACTGGTAGTGCTGCCCCGGGCTTAACCCTAAAATTACATTTTAATATAATTCTTTTTGCGCCCACATTCGCACACACACATTCGCTTACATACGAATACACGCACACACACACACACAGCCTCATAACTGCCACTTTATTTTATGTGCCTCGCGTCGCTGACTGCAAATACACGCTTGACCCGTTCACGGCGCTTGTCACTGCCACCGACCAACAACCCGGCCGCAAAACCACCACTGCCTGCAACAATACGAACAACAACAACAACCGCAGCAACATTAATATCCGCAACATTTTCAAAAATAATAATCATCAGTTGTGGCCGGCAGTAATGGTGCAACTTGCTACACATTTTCGCATTCAACTCATTTCAATAAATTATGCAAAATACAGTGACGCTGCGCGGCTGCTGGTGCTGCTGGTGGTGCGGTGCAGGCATGTGGGCAGCAGAGGTGTGCTGGAAAGTTCAAAAAATATAATTGCGTCCTGTACGCAATTGCACCTGGTTTTGGCGCATGCAACAGAAATTTATAAATTTTTAGCAATATCACAAGAACAACAACAATAAGAAAAACATAATACAAAAGCATAGCGATTAAGGTTTTCGCATGTTGGTGTTGGCCGACGCGTTAAATGTGATGTTCAAGTTCATGTTGCACGGTCCACTAGTCTACGAGTAGCTGCACCATCAATATTGGCGAACGAGCTGCAACAACTTATAATGCTTTTGAATAGCTGACGCACATTTATTGTTGGTCGAGACTTATAAAACGAAAATCTTAATCATTTCGTTCACAAATTATTAATTATTGACAACTGAACAAAAAATATACTTTTGGGTGGAAGCTGGATGTAAGGTGCTGGACTTTGTAAGAAGTTTTTTCACGACAGAATTAACAAGACGACTTGTCCGTTCCTTGAGAGACGCACTACTAGCAGCGATACATTTTGCATCTCCATCACCTCGCTTCTTATTAGCCATACCTTGGCCAAAGGGTTTGGTTCCGACTACGGTTGGCGTTTTTGTCTTCCCAGGCCTAGCTTCAACTCCCTTGCTAGTGCCAGTCCTTGCACCTAGACCTTCGCTCCTGTCTTTGTACCAACTGTTGCGAGCTCGTTGCAAACGCTACCTTCTTTTAGGGAACTAGTCCCTCCGTCTTTCTTAGAGGTGATCCGAGCTCCTCTATCTCTTTAGTGTTTTTATTAATCTAGTTTAGGTTTTGGACCCGCTACGCAGGTAAGTTTATCTAATTGATGGAGGGCGCCGGGTATTCGGAAACTCCGTTCGAGACCGGGCACTTTAAAGGCTCCCATCCAGACTGTTCCCTGGCACGCATGACATCTTGATCCTGTTGTGCCAGCCCTTTCCGTTCCCCAACCATAGTAAGACTTCACATCTGAGTGCTGTGCTATTGAGCACCAACGAAGAACAAAACAAAAGTCGGACCATAGCTAGAGGGCTCCCAACTGCAATAGGAGACATCACAAGTTTATATTTTACTATGGTATTTATTACCAGTCAGCATCCGTGGTGGAAGTTCAGCGTGCTTATTTAGTCGTCTGGTGAAACTTAAAATGATCTATGGATATTGAGCATAGCAAGGCGTTCAATCAGTCTTCACTAGTCACTTTCCGCATGTACGTTTTTAGCCAACGAAGAGTCGAAAATGATTTTTTCGCTTGGAGCAGTTGTTACCTTTAGAGCTTCAGTGATGTGTGTTGGGTAAAACTTCTGCCAACGTTTTTTCCAACACTCAAGCAACTAAAAAATTTTTTTTTGATCTTGTTTAGATCCTCCTTCGGAGCCGATCATGACCCTCTGGAGCAGATCTGACACGTCAGAGACTAAGTCTAACGCTGTTTTTGTCGAAAGTGATCAAATTCGGCACAAACTTTACGGCAACCCGGTTAACACCAAATCGTTGCTTAGGATCGAATAACATGAGCCTATCGATATATTAAGTTTCCTTCTTGACGTGCTCGGATGTCGGACACGCTCTACGCCGCTCACATTTTCATGACCCTCTAAGAATATTTTGTACCACCGATAAACGTTGTATTTGTTTAAGGTCACCACTTAATTTAGTTTTTCAAGCAAAATTTAATGCAGTTTCTTTTAATAATTTTTTGGAATGCGCAAAATCAAAGAGGCACCAAAACGCGTCCAAGCAAACGGCTGTCAAAAGTTATTTAAATCCTGTCCACCTATCTTGTCAGCACAAGGGTTATGAGTACGAACATAACGCAACAAATCAATCGAATTGTGAATATACATATCCTGTGAAGATTCAAAATTTGCAAATTTTGCACAAAAGTCGTATTGTTAAACTCAATAATATATATTCTAATGGAGTAATGGAGTTGACGGCCCTGGACTCTGACGTCACAGATCAATTATAATTCATTACTTGAATTCAGACCGAGCCGGCTGTAGTGATGCAAAACGGAGTAGTCTCAGAATCTCCCGCCTGTTAATGATGACACGGGCAGATGCAAACTGAGTGTTTAAAACTCCATTCTACTACTATTTTAGCCATCAATAGTAACATGCATGTCACTCAATCACACTTGAAACGACCTCTCTTCCAAGCAGAGAAAATAAAAAAATTTTGAAAAAAAAAAAAATTAAAATAATTAGAAGTGGCTTCCATTCTTCTATAAAAATAGTGGCTATAATTGTGTTTGTTTTCATAAATTGGTTGAATTGAGCTGGCTAATTGTTGCATGAGCCTCATTTGCTGTTGCTGTTGCACTAACTTGTGTTTACAGATGAATACTTGAAAATAATGAGCAATTAAAGCCAATCTCCGCACTGAGGGTAGATTTCAAGGCCAAAACGGAATTTTAAGTGAAAAATTTAATATTAGTAACGAAGAAACATTAGCAAATTTTGTTTGTTTAAAAGTATTTTCCATATTTTGCTATATTCTGCACTTATTTTATCCTTAGCCCCTTGAAAAATTATTTAGAAGTGCCATTTGATTTGTTTATTTATTTATTTTTTCCTTTTTTTTTTTTTGTTTTTTTGCATTACTAAAAATAAACGTACTACAGTTATATATTTCAAAGGTTAGCGTTGTCCCCTTTTCAATGCATTACTAAAATTCTCCCCACAAACCACAAAATTATTCAAATTTTTGGTACCCATCTTCATTAACCCAGCCGCTGTTGCCTTTCTGCACAACAATTTCCAGCGCACTCAACTTATTTATATTCTAATTATCTCGTACAGAATTCATGTATACAGAATATATGTAGTATGCAACAGTATCACCGCTTGTATATAGTAAATTCCATGTCACTCTCGAGTTGGAAGTGCAAGTTCAGGCTTGACAAGTGTCTCAGCGCGCCAAGCAAGCAAGCTGAAAGGCAGTGCGCCTGTCAGCCCGTCAGCATAGCTATGAGCTAAACACTTGCAACTCAGTTAACCAACGAAGCACAGCAAATAAATATGCAACTTTTTGTACCTAACACACTTTGGCAGTAATGCATACGAAAGGCGGCGCTCGAGCTCCGTTTGAGACTCATTTCCATGGCGACTGCATACAAGCGCCGACGAGCCATTGAAGTGCAGCGCCCTGCCGCACTCGGCGCAATTATAATTAAATATGCAGCATTTGTGTGTGTGTGTGTGTGTTTTGCTGGTTGATTTCTTTGCGACTTGATGCACACACACATACACAAGTGTAGAGGAATCCATTTCTTATGCTTATTCCACATTTTTTTTCACTCATATCGCCGTTGATTTGCTTGTTCCTACGCTTTGCTCCAATTTTTTCTAACGAAATGTCAAACACTAATTGGTGTAAGTACGGCACAGGTGAGCCAGCAGCGCAGCCCATTAGATATGAGCAACGGCTGGGGCTGCGTGTGCATGTGGAACCCCCGACCACAACTCCTTCAGCCGCTGCACGCTCGCTTGGGAATGGCAAGCGGCACGTCAGTGAAGATATCTCGGCGCAGAGTTGCACTTTCTGCCACTCACACATACAGACATACGCTTTGTAAGTATGTGCCTCACCTTGCTGTGCTGCCACTTTTGGGGCAGCTGCTAGCTTCTTTGGCTTGACTGCACTTGTTCATGGTTACTTAGCTGCTGTTGCCGTTGCCGTTGCCGCTGCCAGTTGTCTAACTGCTTGCAATTTCAGCAATTGTTTTTGTTGCCAGTAACGTTGCAATTATTGTCGTTGTCGTTCGTCTTCTTGCTGTTGCTATTGCTGTTGTCTTTAAGCTTGTTAACACGATGTAGTGATTTCTCGTAAGTGACAGCGCTAAAAAGTCTTCGAAGCGTCTGTATATGCGCGTATCTATATTTACGCTTTCGTTCGCTTAACCCTCTACATGGCTGCCGGAACCGCGCCCCTTTAGCTCTACGTTGCAGCTGTTTCTTTTTTTCGCTTTTCTCATTTTTTGCCCACAACTTTTCCTGGCAACGCTGCTAAGCAACACACTGTGATTTGTATGCATATGTATGTATGTGCCGCTATCTGCATATATCTTGTGGTGCCAGTTTTTTCTGCCACACTGTGGCACTCTCGTTGTGCGCTTGAGCTTGACCTGGTTCATATTTGTATGAATTTATGGTATCTCGGGGCATGTAATTGCACATATTTATGCAGATTTGTACACGATTCAAGTGAGTTGTGTGAATGAGTCGCAGCACTGAGAGAAATTCTGGAAAGAGTTGATATACGAATAGTACAAGTCATGTCGCAGCACACTACGTGAGTTTTCTGGACCACAAAATGTAGACTCTGGGTAGTCAAATATACTCGAACTTCAACAATTTTACTGACCAGAGTTTGCTGAATACCCTTTGAGATCTTACGGGATTGCCTTCACAGTAAGACTTTGGCTAAGGAAATATGGTTCTAAAACCGATTTCACGCCAGCGATTTTTAAGACAAAGTTTTTTCGGGACTTTAGTCTTGAACTGTTTATTCGAAGAGACCGAAACCCTTATCGTCGCCTTTTTCTGACTCTGACTCCGGCTCCTCCTCCTTGTCTTCTTCCTTCTTTCGGCAGTCAGTTTTGAGAAATCTGAATGAAATTTAATACGTGGGTGTATTTTGGTATTCCATCGATCATTTACAAAAATCAGTTAGATCGGACAACTATATCATACTCGTTTATACGAATCCCATATCATACTCGAACCCCATAGGGAGCCGTTCCACGCTCGGTTCGCATACCCAGCCACCTTTTCTAAGCATTCACTGTACCTAGAATAAGCTCTTTATAAATTCAAGAGATTAATTGGTAGAGTACATAACAGTAGAATATATAGAAGAGCTATTTCCTTCTCCATTAAGGATCAGCTGCGAGAATCCTCAGTTTCCAATTACGCCTGTTGGGCGAAAACTACACATATAAAGCGAATAAGAAGCGAGGGATGGAGCAAGAATTTCGTAAATAAAAAAAACCTGGTTTTTGTTTTACTATATAGCCCAGTTAACAACAGCGCGTCAGTCATTTCTCGGCTATAAGCGCGTACGCGGTGTCTACGCCAGTAAAGAAGATAATACTTTTCGTTGGAGCTCCAGCTTTGCGACTTCTTTTGAAGGTGCCGCCTTAGGCCCTAGTTAGTATGAGTACGCAATACTTTCAAAATATAAATAATATCAATTTGTCACGTTCTATAGTACTCATGACATTTTTGTGAAGAAAGTATCGCATTGTCTGTTAAAGCGTCAAGCGCCGACAACCTAAAGATGATTACTACTCTTGGACTTAAAACGTTAACTCCATCGCAAAGGACTAAACTGGTCTATGGGTGGCTTGTTGGCCTACCAGATTAACCTAACTTTTGTGAAAACGGGCTTGATTTGGATCTGATGAACGAAAGCTCGTCAAGAGTTTCAACGAGTAGTCGTATTTGTATTCATGAGGAATAACTCTTTATTTAAGAGTAAAAACAATTAGATTTCCTCCATCTCATAGAATTCTACTTACTCCACTCAAATAAGGGACCTCTCGTTAAACCCTCAATTACTATTTTAGCTTTCTATGAGCAAAATAATCAAATACAAATTTTCACATATCAAAAGCAATGTTTATGTAACAATTTGATTATTTATTATGACTGAAATGTTACACCATTGCGCTGCAGTGATTTTCTACACTAACAGCAACGAAATCTATATTGTAGAATGAAACAAATATGAGAGAGTAAAAATGGAAAACGGAAGTTATTACTTATGACATATGAGTGCTCATGGCAAAACATAGCGCAGCGGAGGAAACCCCAAAAACGATTGACATGTGCGAAATTGCAAGGGTGACGCCTCACTCTCCCCAGCGCAGCGCGTACAAATCAATCAAAACTTAAATTTGATATGCAATGTTATGCCCACAATTTTGGATAAAATTCAGTCGAAGGCGTGTGTGCCGATATCAAATACCCTTCAGGGCATATGTATTGTTCCTTAATCGCAAATGTTTGCTTTTAGAAATTTGTTTGGCTGCTTGATTGCTTGCAATAAAAACTGTCCAAACACTTCAAAATAATTTGACACACCAGAATATGTTTCCCACATCTTACGTGGTCGCATGAGCAATCAAAACGGTCCAACATACCATGCACATGCACATTTGTGTACACACATACACGCGGACACATGGTACGCAGGACAATGACAGCTCCGGTAGCAAAACCGAAACCAGGAAGGAACGTTTAAGGCGATAAGCGCTGAAGAGGGTGGATACATACACAGTTTGTCAACTGCAAAAATTTATAATTGTTGTTTTTTCTACTGCCTCTGCATCATCCTCATTTATGTAGCTACTCGAGTACAAACAGCCAAGCAGCAGGTAACAGCACTGTGGCAGTGAAGCAGTGCAGACAGAATACCTTAAGGATATGCTCTGCTGCACACAGAAAGTATTAAATTACAGATTCAAAAAAAAAAATTATAAAAAATATATATACTATATAAGTATATGTGTATAATATGAAAATATTTAAAATGGCATACAATGCCGTCGGTTGACAAACTACTTGAATTACCTAAAAATAATAAATAATGCACAAATATGCGTAAATGAAAGGCAAGCGTTGAAAAAAAAAAAAACAGACGCTCTGGAGTAGCTGAGATTTTGCCGAAGCCTTGCAGGATTTCAGGTTTCTCAAGCATAAAAGTATTTGAAAACAATTTATTGAACTCATCTTTAATGGGTTGTTTAAGAGGTCTGATTAGATTAAGTGGCAAATTGTTAGTTAAGGTTGGCTAACTGTCATTCCTTACATAGACTTACAGGTCCTTAGTGGTACCAAATGGACGTTCTGTTTAATCTGAGCTAACGTATTTGTCCTGCAGGAGGTCAACACTTTTGGCGAACTTTATTTAAGCGCGACTTGACATCTAATTTTGATACTTCGTCTAGTCCTATGAACTGCGAAGCTCCTATATATTGGAGTGGTAGATAGTGTTAGACGCAGAAACTGTTCGAGCGTCTCTCTCTCGCTCCTATTCTCTACAATTTCTGCATGTACTGTTCTTACTTATGCGCTTCCGACCTGCGACCTGCCAAGAGGCCAGCAACCCTGCGGCAGTATTTTCAGAATCATGTGTGTAAAAGTCATGTAAGTTTTCCGTCAGAGCTCTTGCACATTATCTTGTCGATCCTGAAGGCATTCCATTTCTCCCTAATACACCTGTGAGCCTATGCGTAAATTTTATTTCATATCGTTTATAGTGAGCTTTGTATTTCCAGCACTTGTTCGATAGTCAGACGGGCGGCATTTCTAGCAATCTCACCAGCTATTTTGTTTTGCGGAACTTCTTTGTGGCCTGGAATCCCTTTGTGCCCTTTAACCCAGTATACTATATATGAAGTCGCTACATATGCTGCCTCCCTGTTTCTAAGGACATTCTCTAACGAAATTTGATGTGAGATTATTGCTTTGATTTTCGTCTGTCTATCCATTTATATATTTATCTCTTTTATGTTGTTAGCTTTTTCCTCCGCTTTACAGACTGCAAAGATTTCCGCTTGGGAGATATTGCAGTATTCCGGAAGCTTGAAGGGTCGGTTGAGATCCAGCTCCAAGCAATAGCTTCCAGCTCCCCCTCTAATAGCCATTTTTGAAGCGTATGTATACTGTATTCCTGAAAATCAAATGGTCGCCTGAGATGCGGCTCCAAACTATAGATTCCACTCTTCAACCCTAGATTTAATAGTTCGGCTTCGTCTATACATGGCCTTTTCCTATGCTTCGAACCCTAACTTATCATCCGTTACAATATTTTCAAAAGTTTTCATAAATCAATCCAAGTGGCATATACTTTGATCGCTTGGAACCCTTATGACACACCCGATATTTAAACTTTTGCATACTCGCTTATTTGCATTCCTTTTGGCATTGCCGTTGCGCACCTGCTGCCACAACAACGCACATTTGCATATAATGCGCACACATACAGACACACTCCGCCACTTAATTTCACTTATAGAAAAAGTGTTCCTTCCACTTGAAATTTTAGTAGCCCAGTGCTACCGTTTGTAATTACTTTACACCCTGAGAATATTAAAGTGTTGCCAGACTGACCAGACCGCACACCAGCAGCTGTTGTTGTTGTTCTTACTTATTAGCAAGGCTAACGGAATAGTTGACAGTTTCGGCTAGTTGCGTAGTCCGTTCGGAACTGTTGAACTGGGAACCGGCTACTGGAAGCTGCTTCAGTGCCATAAGGAGCGACTCCTGCCGCACTCCACCCGGAGAGCTCACCGTCAGTTGGCGTCACTTGATAGCTTAATTTACTAGCAGCCACATGCATATGAAAAGCACACACACACACACACATATATACACATGCGCAGCGGATCTTTTTCTCATGCGAGTATATTAACCGACAGACAGACACTTGAGCAGCACAAAGCAAGGACATTTCAGCGAAAGTTGAATATATAAAATGCAGAAAATTCGCAAAAACAAGCTCGAGCAGCTGTCTGTAGGAAGCGTACATAAATGACAGCAACAGCGGTTCACTGCTCAGCTTGCCGCTACTCTGCAGATTCCCACCTAGCTACCTACAAGTATGCTCGCACTCTCCGCCTCACTTTGTCACCACAGCTGATGAAAGAGTGCAGGCTGTGGCATGCAGATGTGTCGTGCTTAATTTTATGTCCTTATGTTGCAACAAAGGCGTTATTGAAGATATATGAGTGCAATGCATGTGTATGCGTGGGTGTGTGTCGTGCAATAAAGGCTACAAGTAGTGGCAAAGTACCAAGTAATATGCGACTATAGTTTCTTAAATTGAGTGGAAAAATTAAACGATGCAATTTAAAGCAGTTCAAAAGCGTAAAGGCAAAGGTTCGAGCATTCTGCGAAGACGAATTTGCATAAAACGTGTACAAACAACTTCACATGTGTGTGCTGGTGTTGGTAAAATGCATATACGTGTGCTGCCATGGAAGTGCCATTTAGTTGCAAAGCCGCTTAATTTGCATGCATACTTATAGAGGGGTACAGAAGCATAAAACAATCGGTTATCGCACTCACTCTTTTCATGAAATTTAAGGAAATTCTAGTAAAAGGTTAAAGCACTGACAGCAAATTGCAGGATTTGACTTTTTTAAGTAGTAACGCTCGACAGCCTAACGCAATTTTTTTTTTTTTTTTTTTTTTGTTTTGCGAGCCTTTTGGAGGATTTTAAGAGAGCTAGTAAACCCGGTTTCGCTATTATAATTTCAAAGACAATCAAACTTTATTCTCTTAAGAGGCTCTTCGAAATTTTTTATCATCGCTGATAAGCCCTTAATATGGTAATAAATCGTAAGAGGCCTAAGGAATATTTCACTCTCAGCAAGGTACGCCCTTAATAATATAACGTTGGAGGTTTAGGTAACTTTTCGCTCTTAGCAAGGTTCAGCTCTTAATGATTGTAGAAGTTCTACGTGGATTCTGTCCGATCGGGATTCATGCAATAAGATTGAATATATTTCCAGATGCCAGCTGCATAAACTGTTTGAAAGAAGATGAGATAGAATTATTTCAGCACCTCCTCCTTGAATGCATCGCTTTTGCCAAATTGAAACTAGAAATAAAACACCTAAGCAATTTGTGATATGTTCAGTCTAACAGTCTAAGTGTGATCCCCTCATAATGCTGAGGAATCAGACATCCAACCCAACATAACCTAACCAAACGCCCTTAATATGTATTCTCCAAAGTAATCCGATGACAGATTATGAAGCCAATTATATCAACTGGTTTTTGTACTATGATGTTTGTGACATCCAAAAGGAAACATCAGAGGTGCTAAAAGTGTATATAACGAATTTTTCATTAAAAATGTCCACCATGGGCACGCTTGCAGAAGTCCTGACGCTGAACCAAATTTTCGGCGATTTTCAAACATAAATTGGCCGAGACTGCTGCAATTTTACATTCGATATTGGTACAAAGTTCACCAATCGTCGCTGGCTTTGTTGGCATAGATCGAAGCCTTTACCTAGCCTCACAGAAAATGGTCTAAAGGCGTCAAATTCGCACGACCGAGGCGGACAATTGACTGGGACATTTCGTGAGACAACACAACACGTTCACCAAACTTTTAATAAATTAATTATGACATTCACTGTACAGTGCTGTTGGAAGCCCATATTTTCCCAGTCCATCATTCAATTCAGGCCAAAAATATTCGGTTATCATTGAGTGGTAGCGATTCCTATTCACAGTAACGTGCCGGTCTTGATCATTACGGAAGAAGAACGGCCCAATGACGCCGCCGGCAGATAAGCCGCACCAAAACCTAATTTTTTCGGAACTCAATGGTGACTCTTGCAGTACTTGTGGATTTCTGACTGACCAACAACACATATTTTGCATTTCGACGTAGCCATTCAGCCATAAATGAGCCACATCGCTGAAGATGATTTTTCGATGAAAATCTGGATAATTTTCAAGGTGCTGCTCGGCCACCGTGATAATCGTGACGAGCTGAAACGATTTACCCAAGACCCTCCTCACTTGCCGGAATCGCCAATATCGGATAGCTATAGCATCTAGCTCCTATATAATCTAATCTATCAAACTCAAGTCCTTGTATTAAAAATGTTTTTATTTAACAAGATATCTACACGAGTTTCGGTTAAGATTGATATAGAGTCTAAAGTATAAAGCCAGAGTCACGGAATGACATTGAAACCACGGATGGACTATTGAGTTATGAATTGTAATACAACTTCTTAATATTCAAGCTCGGCCCGGAGTGGCTATCCTACCGGCAATGTGTATATCTAATAAATTTCAAAGGGCAATATTGCTCTGTTGAAAAGCAGCTTCCAAAATAAGTATTTCATAGAAGTTCCTGATATATGATGACATAGGTTAGGTTATTTTATTCTGGTAGGCCAATGAGTCACACATAGACCAGTTTTGGTTCTTTGCGATGCTAGATAGAGTTCAGTTACTAGATAACTTGAACAAGAAAATCGAGCAAATTTTCAAAAAGATGACTGCAAAAAAGTTTGTTAAGATAAGCTAACAGAGCTACAAGTCAGTGGAAACGTTTTCGAAATCTGTAGTCCATCTACAGCTTGGTTAATTCTGGGTGTTTTCATATTATAGAGGATGACAAGTTATTCGAAGCAGTTTAAAGCGGTATACAACCCGCTTACTTCCGCATGAAACTTGCAGATTTTATACGATTTGAGCAGTTATGATTTAAACGAATATTGGATCAATCTTAAGCGATTTCTCAACCTTACCAAAAAAGGCTTTAAACCTCTTCGTAATTGCTTTAAGAGTTCTAAGTCCATTTTTACGCTGAAATCACTGCTGAACACTATTCTTCCATACAAACTACTTGAACCACAAATGCTTGCAACGCGTCCACTGGAATTTCACCTACTACGAATAATAAATATTTAACTTTTCCACTTTGCAAATTGGCTTATCTGCTTTCCAGGTCACTGCGACCAACATACAACAAAAACAAGGACATTCAAATTGCTCCACTTTGGTAAACGAAAAGTCAAAAATCAATTTCTCTTTCAATAAAAATGAAAATTAGCAAAAAATTTGCAGTACAACAACAACAACACGAACTGCAACTCGAGCCTGGCAGACAGCAAACAATAAGCGGAAAATGAGCAACTAACTCATTTTCATAAATTTCCAATTTGTGATGCATCGAACGAACGGCAAAAGACAAAAAGAACAAAAACAATAACCAATAACAACGGCAATGCGCTGTAGGAGTACTGTGCAACAAGAAATTGCTGAATTATTAACGGGAATAAACTATTTTTTATGCGACGGCATATTTCGGTGGTGACTGCCTGGTGATTTTTTAGTTGCTTTGCTTTTTATTGGCAACACTGCCACTTAACGACGACAACACAATGCCGCCTGACACTGACAGCCAAGCGTCAACCAGTTGGGCTGGGTGGGCAACAGGCAGTGCGGATGGCAAGCGCAACACTGTATGTTTGTGTGTCTATTTGGCTGCTAGAGCAGCAGACAGACAGGCTATATGGCCTGCAGCAGAGGAAGTGGGTAACTAACTGTTGCTGACGGTTGTTTGCTGGCATTTTCTTCTCGCCTCATAACGCGTTGAAGGTGGAACAAGTCACTCACTCACTCACCCGCTGCTTGGTGATGGCAAAGCCACAGCGCTTGCGTAGCGCGATAGCAACAACGATGACTTGGCGGTGGCATGTAATAACAACTGCTGCAGCGACACGAATGTAAAAAGTTGTTGTGAGTGTTGTGTGTGTATGGGTCTATAAGAGCGACGGCAAACTTTTCGCTGCACTGCAATTACAGTTATTGTTGTAGTTGTTGTTTTTTTTTTCTTCACTCTATTCTCTATTTACTGTTGGCTGTGCGCGCTCGCTGACTGGTTTGGTCGTCCCGCTGACTGCCTTTTGCAAATTGACAATTTAGCCTTTCACCTGTCTAAACGAATCTAAATCACATCAAAAATAAATATGAAAACTACGCCACCACTCATGGGCGACGAAAATCCACTTAACAATGCGACAACAGCAACAACCGGCTATAACGACAGTGATTACGAGCGCTAGGCATGGCATTGTCTATATAAATTTATGTGTGTATGTATGTGCGTGTTTTAGTATGGATGACGGTCAGTCAACTAGTTGTTAACAACATTTGCGCTGTTTGTTAACTGACAGTGTGTAGGCGAAAAAGATGGACAGTTTAGAGTTGCCAGCCTTTTTGCATATGAGTACAAAAAAAGGCATCCGTGCTCATTTTGTAGCACACTTAGTGAAGGATCCGTTCAGATACGAGTATTATTTTAGCTAAAAACTGGAACTGGTACTGTCGAAGTTCCTAAAAAAAGCTCCAAGAGCACCCGCTTATGTACGAGTACTGCCTTCAACCAAACCTGGAACTGGGTCTATCGAAGTTCCTAAAAATAGTCCGAGTAGCCATGATGCATAGACGAGGCTTACAAAAYCACATCTCTTAACAAGAAAATACTTTTCGCAACGGCACGGTATTGCGCTAGCCAATTTCTTTAGAGTTATTTGTATCAAACCGACCCCGAAAACATCAGCTTCCTTAAGGCTCCAGATCTGGAAAAACATTTTACAACGGTTCAAAGTCACTTTACTTCACTAGCCAAAGCCTTTTGAGGTTACCTGTGCTATGATGGGTCCAGAACCAAGCATTTCAGTGGGGTCCCTCCTATAAAGGAGTGACTCGAATGGAGGATGAAACAGAAAACTCCAGAACACCTGATACAGGATTGCCCAGCAATTTGTAGAAGGATGCTGAAGACTCTTAATTCCACCTACGTGGATAGGGATCACATCAACACATCAATATGGAATTGTTCAGGATGTGAAAGTGATTTTCAAAGGATATAGATTCAGCACTTCCATTTAAGTGGAATTATTCTTGTAAGAGGTACGAAGATAGTAAAAGCAGCATATGTTCAGATCATGAAAAATTCGCACTACACCGCACCAGGAGTTCCTAATTTCCTCTCCTTAAGTTGGATTTTGACAGAAAGCTTATTTTATCTAGGACTTCATCAAGGATTCCAGCAAGTTTCTTGTTGCTGCTGCCTTTCCATTAGCTACCGGTGCTGAGGCTAGTGCAGATAAAAAGGAAGAAGCCAAAAAAGTGGAGTCGTAGTCGGAAGAAAACCTTAGATTTCGGAGCTCAATAATATTTATTATCGTCACAAGCTTGCTAAACTGATTAAATCTTTGCCAAAATTCACAAAAAAAAAGTGTAAGCCGACGTAAAAGTAGTATTCCCCACTATTCGACCTCTATTATCAGACATGTCGACGGGTTTATATGGCTCATGACTGCGTAAAGCTAACGATTCCAAAGTTTTATCCAGCCAAGGACTGTCTAAAGGGCTGCATTTCTCAAAATTGAGTTGGAAATTTTTCCGTTTGTCTTGGAACAATAAAGGTTTTAACTGAATTAACCACTTTTCGTGGACCCGAAGTGAACAGAACAGGCTCAAAGTAAACTTCGTCTAAGTTACCTATGTTCACTCCATAGGAACTTCATTACGTTAATGCAAAAAAAAAATTGTTTACATGATCTGGCAACATCACAATGGTGGTCACCGCAAATCATTCACAAACAGCAATCAGCGCGACTGACCGCTAGACCCACAGCGTATCTATATTTATTGACATTTCGTCGAAAGGTGGTTTGGGAAAGTCAGTGAACAAGTCTAATCAACTCAACACAACTGCAAACAACAGTAACAATAATAGCAACAGCAACAGCGATAGCGAGAGCAACAACAACAACCACAGCAACAGCAATACCACTAAGAAGAGACAAAAACAATAACATATCCGCACAAGTCTAACAGAAGCAAAAACTGACAACGACAAAACAACAACAACGAAAATAGAGGGGCATAGCCAACACAATGGCCTGTCTGTGCTGACGATTGTTTGATGAGTTAAGCGCGCATGCGCATAAACAAACCAGATCGAGAGGATGAAGATCGGGCGGTGCTGCTGATGACGAGCACCGGTGAGGCCCAATGGTCTGTCAATTCCCCGCATAAACAATGCTGCACCAGCTGAAATTCAAACCTGCCACGGCAGCAGCAACATGCGGTCCAATGCGAATATGCAAACATGGAAGCGAATGTGGCGTGTGGCATATGGCATGTGTGTGTGTGTGCCGCTGTGGGTGTGTTAGCCATTGCAATGTAATGGATTTTCGGAGTCGTCTGCAATCTATCGCACTTCCAGTTGACCACATCCACCCAATACTTTATGGCAATTGCTTGCAACGTGCGAATTCTGCGATTTTTTTCCTCCATTCCACAAACACGCTTGTACAACACGGCCGCTAGAAAAAAAGCAATGCGTCCGTTTGAAAATTGACACAGCCACCAGAAGCAGCCAGTCTGCCGCCCCATTGACCAGTCAATTGTTCGTTAACCTCAACGCAGAAGCAATGAACCGGCGAATGTCATTGTTGCTGCCACACTGCGCCGCGTCGGGGCGTGCGAAGTGGGCGCGCTCGCTTAACCGGCGCTGTGTTGGCTCATGCCGACTGCAACAGCTGTGGTACAAAGCGGTAATCGATTTGCAGGCAGCAACAATAAAAATGCAAGAAAGCCAATAACACTAACAAAAAGTAGCATGTCTTTCTACTGTATAATTTTCAATTTTCGCATAAAATCCATCGCTTGGCCGGAAATTATAAGTAGCAAGTCGGATAATTATAGTGCAGTTTCGATATTTTAAGCTCTTGCGGTGTGTCTTTGGAAAGTAAGCGCTCGCATAAGTTGGACTTCGGGCACAACGAAGCATATTCATATAGACATCAAGCCATAATTATGGAAACTAGAGCGATTGTGTGATACATGGTGCCCTGTTTGTGTGTATGTGTTAGTAGGTGTAGTCAATCTTCTAGTGATTTGACGCAGTTGGTTTTTTTACTTTTTATAACTTTTTATTAGAAATTGGTTAAGAAACATGTCAAATCTTAAGTAATTTAAGAATCACAGAAAAGGTTGATTGAGATCTTCAGAGTCAGGTTTTTGCCAATCCTGAAATCTGAAGCAACTTGGAGTTCAAAACATAGTTACCAGGCTGATCTCCATCTTCTTAATATCAAAACATAGCTACCAGGCTGATTCCATGTGTTTCTTGCTCTCCAAATGACATTAATGGTAAATTCTCTAGTCTAAGCTCAGAAGCAAAAACTTCAAGGAAGCTCTTGGTTAGCTAGCTTTTTCCCTATTCCAATTGACAAGATGTGTTACTTGAACCTTGGTATTGAAAAAGCCGCATGTAGAACGTGGCTAAAATTTACTTCTTTTTTTCGATGAGCGTTATACCATAGTCGATTTGAGCCACTAAAACTAAGAATAGGCGAGCCCTTTGGAAGCCAAACACCAATAGACCTCTTCTGAGCTACCGCAGATCTTGAGACCAAAAATTTATTGGCGACTGATCGGCGCCACCCAAGCTGACAAGAGTCCCAGCCATTCAGCTGTAAACCGCTGCAGGACAGAGAACATCTGATTAGTTTCCAGTCTGAAATTGGAGAACCTTTTCTTGCAAACAAATCAGCAAAAACCCATGATACTCCGCGAGACCTTCATACCAGCCATACCGCGTAGTAAATTTTAAACAAGGCCACGATCAGCGGCTCAGATCACTAGGCTTGAAAATATTTAAAAACGCAGCAATGAGTGGAAACTCATGGAGAGCTAGAGCTTGTAGTGAGTACAAAGCGATAAATCGCAGAAAAATGTGAGGTAAGCTTTATCAAAGCTCTATTTTTGACCTCGTTGTTATCATTTTATTTTATTTACAAATGTTCCGACTACTGAAATATTCTTTACACAACTCAATTTAAATTGGTTTTGTCAACGTGGCAACTACGTCCCTTTTTACATTATAAATCAAATTTTAATTCGTAACAAAACTTTTGCGTTTAAAATTTGTTTACAAACTTTTTCAAATTTTTTTCAAAATTTGTCTTCGTTTCTGAAAAAAAAAAACTTTTGAAGTGTGTCTCGGAATAGTAAAAATTATGACTTTATACTCCGAATATCATTACGACGACGATTGTGGTGTAGCGAAGTTTTATATGCGGCTCTCCGGTTGGGTCTTCAATGCATTTGCGCTTGCAGAGCTACCAAAGGGATATGTTGAGAATGGTGACTTCGGACCGCGTGTCGCCAAATATGATTGGTTTGAGTTGCTAGCGAAATTTCCACTGCTGATTGTATTACTGGTCATTGCGGTATTAACGACGCTTTTTTGGTTAGAAAATTGCGATTTTCGTTGAAAAGTGTTGGATTGTGAAAAGTTTACGTAAAACTGTAATATAGAGGCTACTCCGAATTACTCCGAAATTTTCAAATGCTTATTTCTAATGTATACAATAGTTCTGCACAAAAATAATAACACCTAGTAGCAGTATTAAATAATAATCATCAATTTATAGTATTCCGAAAATACAAGTTTAGTACATTTTAGAATATTATTATTTATTCGAGAATATATTTTTTCATACAAAAGTACTTATTTATGAAAAAGATGGTATAAAAATTCAATATATAGGCAAATAACTGACTCCGAATTATCCTGAAAGTTTCTAACGCATATTAACACATTATAGAATGGTTCTGCTTGGAAATAGACGTTGTACTAAGCAATAACAATACTTTTATAGAATTCCAAAAATGTCCTAATATATAAATTTTCTTTTTTTTACTGTAATAATAATATGACTGTCGCATTAACTATTATTCATCAATTATTTTTTAGGCTTATTTGGCTATGCTGTACTGTCAGGGGTCTGCAAAAATCTGCAAAGAAACGACATCGTTGCTGCCTTTACTTCACCACGTTCCTGTTGTTGCTTTTATTGCTGCCACTTGCGTATGTATTTCATATTAATTTTGATATCACACTTTAATGAAATATTTATCTTACAGAATTGGCCTTTATTTGACTTTTCGTACGAATTTTTTACTACGAAGAAGCAAAGATGATTCTAAAAGTTTTGGGGATACAGCCAGATCAGCATTAGTTGATGAGGATGCAAATTTTATGAATCAGGCGGAATATAAAGCTAATCCCACACAGCTCTCTATAAAAATCAACAAAGTGATAACTGAGGGTAAGTTTTTAGCAAGACTTGATAAAATGGACAAAGAGCTCAGAGATTAACCAATCTTCAATGCCGAAACGCCTTGAGGGAGCGTTGTAGAAAATCAATTTTCAAAGAACACTTTGTAGTTATGAGTTACATCGTCTCCAAAACAACCTCATAAGTATACTTCATTTTAACTTTGTACTAAAATTTTGATTTCCCCTCCAGAACTCGCTGATTGGCTGCAAACAATAGCCCAGACTGAGCAGAAAAGTTTTGAAAAACTCAAATATTTAAACAGTAACGGAGACTTTTATTCAACTGCTCTGCAATCATTGAGAGATTATGCCTATGAGTTGGTTATACTCGGCATAGAAATGAATGATCGTAAGTAAATGATATAAGTCAGTACTTATTCGCCCACGTAAGCAGCGAAATGAGCTCCTGCTTGTATAATTTATGCTAGCATACATTTAGGTGCTATCACTTTTCCACTCACAAAACAATAA
Source organism: Bactrocera latifrons (assembly GCF_001853355.1). NCBI lineage: Eukaryota > Metazoa > Arthropoda > Insecta > Diptera > Tephritidae > Bactrocera > Bactrocera latifrons. The sequence continues at coordinate 1,218,573 of NW_017537046.1, forward strand.
ATGCCTGTAGTTCTCACACAGCTTATGATATACTTCAAGTCTGCTTTTTATTTTGTCCTGCTGAAATTTACAGTGCTTCGCACAGTTGGGCGAGAAGCCTTCGCATTTCTACAAGCAAACGTCAAAAATACGACCTTAATAGAAAGCAAAATGTTGAGAAGGGAGCACATAAATGTGTGGCATGTAAGTGAATAGATTTTGAGTGAAAAATCATGAGAGTTTTAGCTAAGCTTACGCCACATTTTTTATGAAAAATAGTTAAATTCAGTCTATACGCAATACTCACACTCATATGAATACTTGGAGTATCTATTGAAGGCATATGAGAATATCTCACTGCTGCAAAAATCTATAGCGGAGAGTACACCGACCGCTGATATGAGTGAAAACGATTTATTTGTGAGTAAGTAAAGAAGTAAGTCAATTTATTTTACATTCTCATATATATTTGATGTCACTTTGTTAGCACCAACTTTACGTCAGCTTCCAAAGCCATACATGAACGACAGATCATCTACAGAACACCCACAAATCCTTAATCCCATTCTGTACCTAGCGATGACTATGTTTTTTTTGACAGCTGCCGTGAGTATAGGGTAGTCACGTATTCAAAATTTAGTTCAAAGTGTTTACTCACCACAGCTTGCTTACATTTTCCTAATGGGACTCGGATTCGGAATTTGCCGTTACTATGCGCGTGCGAATTGTATGCTCAAAATGTGTGTCAGAATCGATACTGTCTATAATGATTACTAAACCATTACATTATTATCCCTCAGCTTTCTTTTCCTCAACATATTGGCCATACCTGTGCTAGCCTTTCTAACAGTCTTACATTTCCTGCCCGCCATGGTGTTGCATACGGGAATTTGTCACGAGAATGATCTTCGGTAGGGTTGATATTACTTTAAAACATTATTTTGATATAAATTTATGCTTTACCTTCCTTTCTTTTCGTCAACTCACAGGGGAAGCTCTTATCGGATTCCTCAGTCTTGGCGCTGTGATCCAGTTAACAATATCAATGCCGACGAAGCTTACGACTATGAAATGGCGAAAATCAAGCGCATGCTACCAAAGATCACGATAAATCACAATAATTATTCCACAAATAACCACCAAGTTGTGATGGAATTCCCGCAAGAGAAGTGGTACGAAAGTGACGTACAAGATGTCATAACCGAGGAAAACTATACGAGCTACGCAGGTTACATAAAAGATAACAACAAAGAGAATACAACTGGCGCGAACATATTTTCATGCAAAATAAATTCCATACTAAAGTCCGTCAGGACAGATTTGTATGATAAAATATTTGCACCCAACGCTGCAGAACTGTACGAAGTGCTAACCAAGTTAAAGAAACGTACGCAGCCTAAGGGTTACGACAATTTTACAAAACTTTTAGATAGTGCTCAAAGTGAATTGATGGTCTTCGAAAAATCTTATGCGCTGTCGAAGGAAAATTTCTTGGCTACATTGAGCGAAAAGCTGGTTAAGAAGTTGAAAGTTCTACAGAATCGGTCAGTGGCCTGCTATCGTGGTCAACGTAGTACATTGAATGGGTCTTCAAAATGCGGTTGTCTGGAAGATTTATTGGTAAAAGATGCTCGCCAGTACAGTTATGAACTAGCTGAAATTGGTTTTTACATTTTTTTTTTTTTCAGATGCTCTACGCTATCGGCAGTACCTTGTTGGTCTTGACATTATTTTTTACTATGCTACTTAGCCTATTGCTGTACAAACTCTACAAACGCGGGCCACCGATATTTGCCTGTCCTCAACCACCAAAACCAGATGGAGGTTTGCGTGCGCCAGTAGCAGTAGGCGGCTCTCCATGTGAGCAAACTACAGGAACTGCTGCACAATCTACTTTACATGGCAGAGATTGTGCTGTCCCCCAAACGGGCGTGTACTGTGGTGGAGCGCATGCTGGTACACCCCTCATTAATACCGTAAACTTTATACCGCCGGTGATGGGTGCCTTCGGCTGTCAACAGAATCCACCAATTATATACCCAACAAACTGTCAACAGAGTGCCCCACAGATGTGTGCAGGAACGAGTCAACGAAATCAACCACGGATGTGTGCAACAAGCTGTCAACACAACCCACCACAGATGCGTGCAACAAGCTCAACGCGGAGCACAACACAGATGTGTGGAACAAGCTGCCAACGGAGCTCAACACATATATGCAGTAGCAGTCGAAAAGATGGGGTTATTTTGCCCTTGCCATGTCGCAGCAGAACACAAACGAACTGCGTCGGTGCGGAAGCGCAATTAGTAGGTGGTGGCACGACAAAAGACAAAACAGTAACCGTAATGGTTTTTCAAGGACCGAAGGACCGTCAACCGTTGGTCACATATCCACCGCCGCAGACATTAGAAAAGAAATAATTATGAAATTTTGTGTAGAAATACTTTTTTTTTTTACATTTAAAATAAAGAGCTTTCAAAAGCTTTGAAGCAAACTTCATAAAAATGTTATCAATGGTAAGAAAAGTTAGGTAAGATGTTGCTGATAATTCAGACTCGATATCATTCAAATCACGACAACCTTTATCGGAGCATAAATCGACACTCCTGCTGAACTAGATAAGGTTAGGTTAAACTGGTAGACGAATAAGCCACGCTTATACCAGTTTTGGTCCTTTGCGATACCAGATGAAGTTCAGTTGATAGGTCCAAGAGAATATCCTTTCCAATCCTATAGGATGACTGCGCTTGGCGAGAATTTTAACAGACTCTGCGGCCTCACTTTCGGAAGAGCTCCTCCAGTTTATCATACCGTGGGGACACTAGATAAGTACAGCGTAGTCTTGCCACTGCGGGATAAGTGCACAAGAGATGCTCCATTGTTGTCCTGGAGCCCCGCATGCTTTTCGATCGGTTCTGCGGGCGTGTGTCGCCATCCGACAGTGTTCTGAACTAGCCGACATCAAATTAGTGAAAGGATCTCCCATTCCTTAAATTTACATATACACAAATATCTCAGTAAGGATTTGAAAGCTCCAAGGACAACTTCATGCTATAATTTTTCAAAATAACACATATAATACCAATCCTTACTGACAAACTTATTTCGGAACTGTATAGTTCCGTATTGCCCTTCAATCCCCAATCTTTAAGTCTTAAACAGATTCAAAGGAAGATCTCCGGAAGGAAAATGGAAATTTAGTGTTCCAATATTTACGATAACCACAGTATTCCTTATTGTCGGGCATGACATTTATATATTCCTTACATATCGAACCGTCAAATATTTCAAATATTTTCTACGATGAACTTTCATTTCCCTAAAAAATTGCTTGTGTTTTGAAAATTTTGTGGTTTTTTGAAAGAAACGTTACGTAAACTTAAAATCATAACTATTTTTTGAAAGAACAAATTCTAAGAACCATTTTATTATCGAAGTTTCCAAATTGTGTGTAAATATCCAGTCGCCAATAATGAAATTATCCGAATTCAAAGCATTGCCAGCTGTGCCCTACACCAGCGTGGACATCTGTGGACTGCCCTTCTCGATACAAGCCACCATACAGGCTTTTACTACTAAAGAAGCATTAAGCCTGCCAAGAAGTCTCACAGAAGGCATGTATTCAAGTAGTGATTCAGTTTAGAACTTTGCTTTCTAAAACGTATCCTTTTACAGAATACATGAACTGCACAGGCTTGGGTTATAAACTACTGAACAACGATTGGCGTGATTACGTTGCAGAGTTTCCTTGGTTGATTGGAATATTCATTTATACAGCGCTACTGCCAATTTTATGTCTAATCTGGTGCGTATTTCAATTTCGGCCAAAGAGAAAACGACGCTTTGAAAGAGCACCAGTGCCTTCATGGCGCTACATACTGTCAACTTTGCTATTTTTACTGAAAATACTTTACAGGTGATTGTTCTTTGTTCTTTAGTATACTGAAGTTATTTCATAAACTCTTGGCTTGAGGTTAGCTTCTTTATATGGTTTACGTATACCTCTTATCAAAACCATCCGACAAGAAGTTATCGTGAACCAGAGAGTAATGTGAATATGGTGAAAATGCTCTACGATCAGACTTTAGATGTTATCGATCATATATCTACGGACAATATCGAAGTCGTGCAAGAGTTTATGAAGAAGTTGGCTGATGGTAAGTAGCTCCAAGCAATACAATCCGCATTCTGAAATTTTAGTGCAAACATTAATTTCAGAAATGATATCCAACCTCAACTCCTCAGCGCCGGAAATAGTAAAGAACCCCGCTGGTAGCATGCTCATGGACATCTACTCGGAAAGCTTAGCTATTCAGCCTATCATAAAGGACATGCGCAAGGACATGCAGACCCTGCTAGCAGATATTATGCAGTTAACAGACCGTAAGTTCGAGGCATAAAGCTGAAATATTTTTGTACTACTATAAATGCTTGCAGTCACGAAATTTCTACACCGGAATACTACAACGTTTTTGCTTTTGAACGATATCTCAGACCCAACTTATATAAATCTTGTTCGCAATGAGCTCAATGGGAATCAGCACAAAATTGTTACGGTAAATATAAACATCTGCCTTAAACAGTCTCAAGTTTCAGGAGAGTACGGGTCTCCATAAAGATTTCATTCAACGCAACGGCTACTTTATCTCTCTCCCTCTCTCTTTTTCTTACTGCGCCTTTTGTTTTCTCGCTTCTCAGCTACTCAGTATCGAGCGCGTATTATCCAACATAGAAGACATTGTTGAAATGTCAATAGAGCTGCCAAACTTATCGCAAGCTTTCGCAAAAAGCCTAAAAGACTTGCATAGTTATTACAGATCGGTTTTCACGAATATGTGGGCGGAAAAAGGTGAGTTAACTACTTCGAACACGAACAAGTTTTCATATTTTAGGAGTACATTTCAGTGAATGAAATGAATGCCAATTATTTGGAAATTATCAAAGCGGTGAAGAAACTTCGTTCGGAAGTACCACGAGATGTTGTAATACATTTACCAAATGATATATATTCATACCAATTGTTTTTTCTAATCATCGCTATAATGGTGAGTATAACAGACGTGGTGAAAGCTGTGGTGAAAGCTCTCCGAATTCAATTTCTGCAGTATGCATATGGGAATTATAACAATTTTCTAATAATCTGACAGATCTCTGTGCTGTGCTGGATGCAACTGTGTTATGCTATGTATCATGCGGTCTTCATGCGCTTCAAGAAGAGAAAATATATTCTAGTGAGGTGAGTAACGATTGCTCACAATTAGTACCGAGCAATCCTAGGCTGACATTTCGACAAATTATTATTCTTCAAGAAAAGAAGTCTACAAAATCAGTGCCATACTTTCCCAACACCAACACGGTTTAAATAAAAAGTGTATATAACTCTCTTACTCATTTCTTTGCAGCATCGTTATTTTCATCTGTTTTACGTCCATAATACTCTGTCTAATAGCAAGCCTGAGCTTCTTTCTGGGTACATCGTTTTTCAATTTCAGGCAAGACACGTAAGTAACTCGCTAGTAAAGCAAAAGTTGAAAGTATTTATGTGCTTGATTTCTCCTAAAAGCACCACACTCGACAATCCTTGCGGTTTGAGCTCTAAATCTTATTGTGACTCTCAAAATAAAATACTCAGTCTACTCGCTGAGAGCGCTTTTGGCCCCGATGCAGAGACCTACAATGCTATGCAACTACAAAATCAGCACATTTTCGAGACACTACGTACGGCCTTACCCAGCGTCGCGGGCATTTCAAATATTCTACAAATGCTGCAGTATGCAGATTTCAGCGGAACTGTCTTTAATTCGGGCGACATGTTCAATGTTGTGAAGCAAGAGATGAATATGGAAAATTGGTATGCGGCTTGGGAGCAGCTAAGCACGCACATACCCATTGTGGCTGAGGCAACCGTGGACAATGAAATTACATATTACGAGCGAATGCTGGCATGCAACTTGCATCTCATGAAAACGCACGTCTTCGAAACGTTGATTGCGAAGCATATAGTTGGCAATGTGGATGCACTATCCAAGCATGGGGAACGCCTTGTCGCACAAATGCCGACTGTAAATTTGAGCACTCTTCTGCGTAAAAGTCTCAGCGAGATGCGTATATTACATGATTACTTCGAGTTGGAGTTCAAGGAATTGCTGGATATTGAAATGAGGCAACTTCTAATGGATTTCGATTTGGAAATGATGTTATATACGAGTCATGTCGCCTTTATGCCGACTTGCAGAGACTTCAAGCTATCAAGTGTCGGTATACCGCGACAGCTGTACGAATGTATCGAGAGTTGTTTGGTAGAGTATGAACTTATCGCAATTTAGCTGAAATAATAAACTTAACTGCTGTTACAGCACGGTTTCTGGATTGGCGCTTTCAGCATACTCATACTACTCTTTCCGATACTGATCATTTGCATGCTGCTCGCATACCTCTACGACAGATATCCCTATTCAACGCAAAGCGGTACTGGCAGTAGGTAAGTTTGGACTTAAAATTTTCAACAAATTTTAATGTTATTTTAAACCATACTCAACAGATCTCCACCTTCCGAAGACGCTGCAACGCCTACCAGCAGCACAACGGCAGTTAGTGAGGCTGCGCCGGACAATGAACTCGTAAATGAACCCGCAAACGAGCCGAGTCCGCCGAAAAGTAATTGGCGTGATAAGTTAGGCGCACGGCTCAGAAACGCACATGTCACCTTTAAGACGCCATCAACATCTAGCGCTGCGAATAAAGCGGCAAGTGCTCAGCGTTCCAGCACGGCGAAGATTAGAGATTTAATTTATTCGATTTTAAGTTCGGCGCCAAATGTAACGCCCACAGCAGAGATCAAAGTCAGCGGTGGTACGGCTACAACGTCCGAGGAATCCAGCGAGGCTGAGCTTGCTTAATCAAAAAAAGGATTATTTCGTGTTTTAAACCCGAATTTGCACTTATCGTATATGGTATATATTCTAAAATAAATTTGAAATTGCTTATGTGTTTCAAGTATACCAACAACCATACAACATTTTCTCAAACTTTAGTTATTCCGAAGTCTCAAACCGAAAAATTTTTGTTGGCTTACTAAGTTTTTCTTTTTTTTTTTTTTTTTTTTTTTTTTTTTTTTTTTTTTTTTTTTTTTTTTTTTTTTTTTTTTTTTTTTTTTTTTTTTTTTGTTTTGAAGCCACTGTAGTAGAATATGGATATGTATTTACTCGTATGTGGTATATATTCTTAACTAAATGACGTGCAATTGCCAATGTGTTTAAAGTATATACAATCATAAAACCTTTTATAAAACTTTGGTCAAACCGAAGACTCAA
>NW_017537046.1:1225921-1335288 GCF_001853355.1 Bactrocera latifrons
TTTTTTTTTTTTTTTTTTTTTTTTTTTTTTTGAAGTTTTTGACGTCTGAACAAGACAGCACCTTCGATATTTACATTCCACACTCTCCAACACTGTTTTTCTAGTATATCAAATCAAACATTTTTATTTTCAAAACGATTTTTCAAATATGAAAAAAATTGCTAGCTTCGTAAAAAAATCAATTTTACTAAATTTCGCGTTGAAAGTTATTTATTATAGAAAAGCTTATAAAACATCGTGTCAAATTTTAGAAAATATAAAAATTTAAAAATCTGTTTTTGACGTAGCGCGCACTGAGCGCCCTAAATAATTAATGAATTTAACCAGCGACGCCTTTCAGTGCCCACTGCCCGAAATCGTGGGTCAAATTGTCAATGCGTCAACGTCATTTTACTCCATGCGCATACCGCGAGAGTTAATGGAAGGTTTGTTAAAAAAGTTACTGGATATGTATGTGTGTATATCACACATTGAATAACGCTTCTCACACACTCTCAATATGCGGCAGGATATTTTGACTGTCATGGCTTCGCGCGTCTACTCCTCCATGCGGATTGGCAAAATCAACTGCGCGAGTTTCCCGCTTTAATCGGATTTCTGTGCACCTCCATAATCATGACTGTACTAGGGTGTGTATAGCAAATTGAGTGCTCGTAATATTGTGTCTAAAGAATTATTTTTTCCCAGCCTGACTTGGTTCCTTTACGAGTGCGTGCATCAGAAGACATATCGTGCCGAAAATACATTTGAGCGTTACTTGCGTTTAGCGCTGTCGATTACAATCTTCTTTCTAGTCTTGCCATATATGTGCGTATCTTTTCCGCTGCTTCTCAATTTCAAATTAACTAACAGTTTCTATTTTTATTACTCTTATTGAACAGCTTCTTTCTGTGGCTTGCATTTGAATCTTATGCCTCGACAGAAACGATACATAATGGCACCAAAGATGCTAATGCTGAAAATTTGCGTCTTAGCGGTTTCTTCGAAAAATATATACTACCGCTCCGAGTCGAGCCATTGTCCGCGCAACACCTCGATCACATAAGAAAAGAAGTGAAAAATTTTTCGCAGTGTAAATATAATTTTCCGAATGTTAAATATAAAATTACTTCAATTATTTTTTATTTCTTTCGCCACCAGATTTAACTGCACAAGCAGAGATCGTTGCTCCGAAGGTCATACAGAAGGGGGAACGCAGTATTTTGGGAAAATTATCCGTTAAAATTATAGATCTGCTGCCGCTCATACAGAAAATGCAGGCGGAGCTACATAATCTTATAGCGGATGTCATGCAACTAAGTGATCGTAAGTGAAGACCTTGAAGACTTTTAGAAACTAGATTAGTTTATTCATACTTTAAACCACAAATTGTTTGTCGATACTATCTTGTTTTGTGAAGTCGACAAACCGTTGAAGTATCTTCTTCTATATTGGCTTAGTCCTTCTTCCTTTTCGCTGTTTGGTGGCCATTGGAGATTCCAAGTGTAGCCAGGTCCCTCTCCACCTGGTCTTTCTAACGAGGTGGAGGTGTTCCTCGTATTCCAAACCCGGCTCAGAAATCTGGTGAGGGATGATTTGCCTTATCACTCCAATTTTTTTTTTCGCCTTCTCAGATACTTGGTCTACGACCAGAAGTCGTGAGCTACTTGAGCTATAAGTCATTTCTGAGCACTCTCAAATCAATATCGCTCAGAGAACTTTCCTCACTTGATTGAACTTATATACAATATTTCTTGAAAGAGGGTTTAAAGTAGATTAGCATTCGAGCGTATCTACCCATATCAGCAATGCTTTTTCTTCTACCTGCGAACTGAGATGTGTTACTTTAGCATACGATTGTATAATTCTACTACTTTCTTTAGAGTCCCGGCCTCTTTTATTCTAAGTAATTTTACATCTGCTTTACTTTCTTTTCTTTAGATACCCGCTTCTTCTATCGTAACACCACAGCATTATTGGATTTGCAGTCCATAAATTTTAATGATTATTCGGCGCTACTGTTCAACGAATTTGAGGCAAATGAGCAACAGATTGTGATGGTAATGAAAAAATTTTGCTCGCGAAGTGTGTTATTATACCTTTTCGGACCCTTGGACACAGAATTTTGAATAGACGAATTTTCGTGTCTGAAAAGACTCGATGTTTCTACATTGCCAGCCAAAAGGCGACCATTCTTCGAGTAAATATTTTCCAAATTTTTCCCTTAATAAGCTGTTCCCCACTTAAACAAATGTAGTCCAATTGACTGAAAACATTGAAATCTAAGTAAACCCATTTCGAGATATTTAAAATGTTTACACTAATTCTTACCTTCCGTTATTTAACTTGGTCAAACTTAACCGAAACTTATCGGTTAAGAAACCGTTAAAATTCTTTATATTAGTTTATTTGTATTCCAATGATTCTAATCGTTTCTTTTCTCTCCTCTAGCTCCTGAACATCAATAACGCTTTAGTAAAATTCTTGGAATTAGTCCTCTTCGCTTCCACTCTGAACGACATGCGTGAAAACCTAACAACTAATATGTACACTGAGTTCGATATGCTCGGCAAAGACCTGAATGCAACCGTGACAAGGAAGAGTAAGTACCATTGATACCTAATATTTCGTCTCAAACAAAAATCTGCGTTTTATATTTAGCGCTCGAGTACGCCTCACTCGATGAGAAAAAGTTCGCACAGCTCGCAAGTATTCACCGTGGGACGGGCACAAACGCAGACTTCTTTTTGTCACCCAACTTGAGCCACCTGGAAGCGGTCTATGGCATAGTAGCTACTCTAATACTCGCTTTACTCTTCGTATACCTGGGAGATTTTGTAATTGGTGCGAGGAATCGCACCATCACCCGGTATTTTTTGACGAGGTAGGTGAACCTGGCAAGCAGTAGACAAAGCTGGACGAAGTTCGGTTTTAGGCACTACATTTAGCGCTTAGATCCCTATTAGAACACCCTCTTTTCGTACATTTTTCAGCATCATTATCACTATTTCGGTTAGCTTGTTACTCCTCTGCGTATTTGCAATATGGCACTTTCTACATGGCGTTGTCTATTACAATTACCACAGAGAGATGTGAGTGTTCGAGATATTAACTTAACCCATGGTCCAAATATAAGTCTATCTTATCTTTCAGCAATGAAAATGAAGATTTCTGCAATGCAACACAATTCCATTACTGTAGCTTGCATAATCAAGTGCGTTCTAGCGGATCGGCACAGGATAATCTAAGACTCTCACTCACTAGCTGTTCGATAAACGATTTATGTAGCAGCATATATGACTACAACAACAAGCGAGAAACACAATTATGGACTCAAGAGCTTAACCAGCAATTGCCTTTCTTCGAACAGATCTTCCGTTCTGGCGCCATGTTTGAAGTTGCGCGGCAGGAGCTGAACTTGGAAAATTGGTATGAATTATACAACACGTTGCACAACTACAACTTAGCTGAGTCAAACTCGGAGCTCAGCAATAATCAACAGAAAATGCTCGCTTGCAATTTGCATACGATTAGAGAATACATTTTCGAGCAACTCTTCAAACGCAACATTGTTGCAAGCATATTCAAGCTGACGCAGCAGTCTGGGACACTTCGCACCCATTTACCGGGCAACAATCTAACTCGTCTTATTAAGCGAGTATTACGTGAGGCGGAGGAGTTATCCGATTTCTGTCATACGCTCGAGAATCTGCTGCAAGAGAAGATCGGAAATATAAGTGAGTTGCTGGCGCGAGAGCTGATAAGCCAAGTGGCACCGCTGTTTGAGCAGTTTCCACGCTGTGAAGATCTGCGTTTCGCCAGTTTAGGAGTATCACGTGAAATGTACGAGTGCATCGAGTGCTCTCTGGTGAGATTCTGGCAAGTTATATTCAATATTTTTTTAGTTAAACTTTGTTACAGCATAGTTTTCACATCGGCGCCTTTGGCATACTCATCATTCTCTTTATCGTGCTACTCCTCTGCATTTGCTTGGTCATGCTCTATGAGAAGCAAGCAGCGATCGGTGTCATTCGTAGCTCAAGTTTACTCGGGTGGGCTTATAACACATATAATAATATAAACATTGTATGTGATTAAACTAAATTTTTGTTTATAGAATGCGTTTACGCGAATATGCCGCATCTGACAACTCTCCCGGCTCATGGGCAAATCAAGTAGACTCTGGTGGCAGAAAAGTCTTTGTGAAACGTCCTACTCGCGTTAGATTCATAGAACCACCCAAAATAAAGCGTCGACGTCGGCGGTGAGGAGAGGAAGAAAATGAGCCCAAAAAGAGTTCCACTCGTCACGAAAGCAGAGGAAAATAGCTTTAGCAGCTACTATTAGGACTATAAAATGAAAAATTTTCATTAATAAAAAATCAACTTTGTTTACTGTTTTTTAGATTTTAATGTTAATTAGATTTTGGAATAAAATAAAGCGGGTAATGTAATGTAACTGGTGTAAAGCTCCATATACAATACATACCATTAACTGCTCAAAAAGTTACCTTTCCTAACAGATCTTGAGGATGTGTGTACTCTAACATAGACCGATTTCGAACCATTGACTGAGATAGGGAGTTCTTCGAAATTTATTCACACAAAATTATTTTCCTTACGTCAACGCTAAATGCCCTTTTTTAGACTCCTACGGATTTTTACCGATTGCTTTAACGCGGACATAGCTTGAACTATTAAATGGATCGGTTTGAACGCTGGACTAAAAGTCATGGTATTCTGTCATCTGAGTGTGGAGAGGTGAAACCCTGTGGAAATGGCCCATGGGTTAATGCCAAAGCTGCACGCGGCCTTTGAGCATATTCCCCTCCCGTCGACAAGTTAGGGTGGTAGGTGTGAGTGACTTCTTCTTTGCGCTGGTCGGCTTTGTACAACATCGTTTGCTTTATATTGCTGTTCAAGAGCTAAAGGGAAAAGGCGTGGACTCTTAACAAAAGTAGTGGTTTGGTTCTACGAAAACATAGACAATCCTTTTATGTTCTATGATATGTTCGACCGTAGGAGAGGCCTCAAGATTCTCTTCTTCTTCAATTGCATTTCAGAAAACTTGAAAACTTGAAAACTTTTTTTCTGGTCACATCCCGACAAGGGATATGTGAATGAGCACAAGTCATTGGAGAACTCTCCGTTATTCTTAGCTTTAGGCTACCAGATCACTGTGGTGTTTTTCAGGGAAAAGTAGCTGCTATGAAGATGGGTCGCTGAGGCCAACGGAGTTACTTGTCCTGAGCAAAGTTTATCTTGAGCCAATTTTAGGAGCTCTTACTGAACACTTTCGATTAGGCATTTGTACGGTAAGGCATGAAATCGAGAATCGATTAACCTAAACTAAACTAACCTTAACTTTTCGGCTCTCAGCAAACATTTCTTTTCCTATATGGAAGATAAAAAGTGGGGGGTTAAAGGAATACATATCGCGCTTGTTAACATTAACTTCTTTGTGCACCAAATCAATATGATTTGAGATATTTGCTTCTTTAGCAAGCTTATACCAGCTTATACCAGTTCTACAGCTCAGCTGATTTCGGGCTTAACATCAACTGTGTGGTTTAAAACTCATAAATAATTTAGCAAAATAAAAATATATTATCCTCCTTAATGCTAACGAGTAGGCCACACGAGTGTTATATTGCATTCTAATAGCTGTGGCACTTTATAAAATATCCCAAAAGGTCTAAATACGAACTTTTTAATATCTCAAATGTTTAGTAGTAAAATTAGTATGCAAAAACCATCACAAATTATTATAATAAATTGTGTGCCACGAACTTAAGGTCAGCAATTTGCATCTGCAACATTGCGATAAATTTACAGCTATGATGGCTATGCAAATCCCTGCACAATAATTTATAATCATTACTAAACAAACTGGTCGAAAATTATTTGGTGATAGAGAAAATAAAATTAATTTCAACACCTCGGCTAACTTATGGTATACTCGTATGCTAGCATGCAACATGCATGCCGCAGAGGGTGAGTTAGTTAATCGAAGTTAGCTAACATCTGCCAGGTAACTGCATATTTTATGAGAATTTATCATTTTCCCAGACAGTAAGTCACTAAAGAATTAAGCAACAATGAGTTCAAGTTACTTGCAACAGTGGCATGGAAAAAGTGCAAGGCGAATTTAATTGGATTCTCATTATTTACGAAATTTCCTGGCAAAATGCACACTTTGCGGAAAAAGAAGGGAGAGAGGAAAGGCCGGGATACAGAGGTAATATCTATTGGGAATGTAATGAAATGTGATGTGTTAACAAATTTCAAAAGCGTTACCTTAACTCAGTAAGGTAAATGCAATCCCATTTTAAAAGCTTTGCGCTTTGCTTCGAAGAGCACAGTGCCCGCAAAAGGGAGAAGGAAGTAGGTGGTGGTGGTGCGCAAGAAAAGGCGCTTTAATGAAATCCCATTTCAGTATTCAATTATACAACAAACGAGGCAGCACAGTAATCAGCGGAGGGGCACACACTGCCTGCACATGCCAAACTTGCTTGCAATTGCAGCATTCTATTGAAAATGGCTACAAATTGCTGTCTTCTGTCATGCAAATCTGAGTGGGCGCTTCAACTTGTGCCACGCATTAAACTTCGCTTGTGCTACTTGCCACAGGCAACACGCCGCCCAACTGCACACAACTTGCTACACATGCCCATAATGCACATAACTTCAGCACTTGAGCACTTCAAATCAAAACAGCTACTCATCACCGCTATGCACAACTTGTCGGCGGCTCCGCACAGCTCGTCACACCTCGCGACGCAATCAGCGAGCCTGTCTAGCGCGGCGCATAGGCCACAGGTTATTTGTGGTGCAGTTTGTCATGGACGTTTTGTGTGTGTGTGCACAACTTCTAATAAATCATTTCATCGACTCATCAACGCGGTTTTGTTGCACATAATAAGTTTCTTTAGATTGAAATGCCGGCGTTGTCCCGTTGGTAAAATGAAGCGCATAAGAAAGATTGTATAAATTGAAAAGCTAACAGGAGTAGGTGTTTACACAGCAGCTTGCTGTTAGGGAATTCTAATACCACAGGTGAACATGGTTAGTTGAAGACCAGTTGAGTTGGGGGCTGGTAGACACGTACCAGGCATGTTATAGGAGATACAAAATCAGAAAAAAATGTCTTTTAAGAATGACACATCACTTATAAGGACTAATATTTGAACTTCTACAAGCTAGTTTTATGAATTCGTCAAAGAATTTATACATCTACACTAACTAATAACGAAAATCTTGATGAAGCCTCACGTTTCCAGGGTGCGCAGCGAGAACGCAAGGTTAGGAGTTGAGTATAGCCCTACAACTATAACTGCTTACACAGAAGAGTTCGTAACTAAATTGATCATGTTGTGATAGATGGACCCTCACGTCTCCAGGGTACTCGATGTGCATACGCTGAGAATACCTAACGTCGACTCGGACCCCTATCTTGTCGTGGCGAAAATATGCACACGCCTCTGTATAGCAAAGCACATCCGTCAAAAAACACAGGGAAGATAGGCAAGTAAAAATAGAAAGAGGCCGAAAAGCGTGAGTATGAAGAGCTGGAGAATCTGGCCGATAGGGGCAATGCTCGAAAATTCTACGAAAAGATGGGGCGACTAATGGAAGGTTTCAACGCCGGACCATACTCTTGTACAACCCAACGTGGGGAACGATGTTCAGAGCATACTGAAGTTGTGAAGGGAACTGAACGGCAGTGAAAGTGTAAATACTGGAGATGACGAACCCGATTTCATTGACCGACTATGATGAAATTCGAACAACGACTACCCGCCTGATAAGCAACAACGCGGCAGGAGCCAATGGATTACCGGCGAGCTATTCAAATACAGAGATGATGAACTGACATGGTCGGATTGAAAGCAAATCTAAATAGAAAAACAATTTAAAAAAAGTTCTCTCTCGACGAACAAGGACCAAACTCTACAAGTGACTCCATTATTCCCGTCCTGCTATATGTGAGTGAGTGAGTGTTGGAGAGAAAAGCTTTCTAAATGTATGTAGCCACAAAGCTATACTGTGTTATAGTTTCTACGAAATTACGTATTATACGTACTTATGTCTAAAATGTGAAGTCATAAGCATATTCGAAGATAATAATAGTAATAATAATGGCGGCCAGTGAAGCGGAAATGCAAGTAGCAAATTTGTAGCAGAGTAATCGAACGTAAGCACTTGCCAGCAAAGTAAATAAGAGTAATGGGCATAAAGCGAGAAAATAAGGTGAATAGCTGCAGAGTGAAAGTTTAGCAAGTTCTGGGCTGTCTGCATCAAAATGCACTTATTATGCAATAATAACAGCGCTGGCATAAAGGAAGCTACGAAGAAAGGCAAATGAAGAGCCCAGGCGACGAAGAACGAGTTGATTGAATAAGATGCTGGATGCTGAGCGTTCATAAATGCAGGGCATGCAAAATATGTGTATGTAGGTATATATAGCAGAGTAGTATGAGTAAATTCACAGAGATATAATAATATATGAAATATATTTATTTTTACAGAGTAAATAACAATGCTCCACTTCGAAAGCGCACATACTTGGTTAAGCGGCTAAGGATAATAGCTGTACATATAGGTTTAGTACGCACAAATTCATACATGTATGTGCGTTTATTATGCACAACAAAACACTTTCAACTGCAAGTGGTAGCAACAATTTACGCCTGACACTATGCAAGTTTATGCCTAATAAAGTGAATTTACAGCGCCCACGTCGAGTTGTTTGCTGCACCTGAAATTCGAAATTCGCTTCACACACTCCTGGCAAATAGTCATGCGACAAAATGGCCGAAATGTGCAAACAGCACACACGCATGCATAAATGTATGACGCATGCAATTGAATAAAATTCGAAATAACGGCAGTCGGTGCAAACGCATGGCAAGCGGTGGTTACGTATACGCCATGGCTGAAATGCAGGAAAACCGACAAAGATTTGCAAGCAACAAATTTAAAGGCGACTTGGCACATTACCAGTCAGCTGTTGATAGTTGAGAAAAATTTCGACACACACACACACACACGCATACATGCATGCGCACAGGTGCAATTTGACATATTTATGTCATTTTCAATTGCTCACTGCTGTTGTTGCTGCTGCAAATTGACCCACTTCTCGGCTGCAATTGTCGGTGCCAGTCTTTTCTTACTACGCTTGTGTGTGTCGTCGTTTGTTTGTGGCACGTGCTGCTTGCACATGCTCATACCAGGCCACGTTGTTGCTGCTAATATTTTGGTAATAAAGTTCGTGTTTTTGTTGTGACATTTTCAAATGTTAACATTTTGACAATGCCAAAACGTAGACAAGGCATAAACGAGCTTAGGGCTACGGGCGTACACCTGATGGTCAAATGAAAAATACGAAAATATACATATTTACAGCAAAGTATGTGCGTGTGTGTGTATTGTTAAAGGGTGTACATGTGTTGGCTGGTTTCGTCTGGGTCACTGCTTCAATAAACTGTCGGAACTGCAATTTGATCACATGAATAAGTGAGTGCGGTTTATTTATCTCAAGTGCTTGCTGTAAGGCCAGCAGCCATTTTGTGTCACAAATGCGGTAACAATGCAATTCGATGAGATAGCAGTCGAAAAGTTGAAAAAAGTGGGCGTGTCGATGGGCGTGTCGCGTAAAATAAAGCAGGAAAGTAGACAGAAGAATAAATTAGGATCAGTCAAACCGGTTATGATGATGTTTGGACAAAAGCTCTCAAACAAAAAAACAACAGAGAGCTAAACTCAAAGAGAGAAAATAAATCTTGACCGACTCCAAAGACTATGGCACTGTTTTAATCAGCAGCACTTGAGAGAAAATCAACTCCAAGATAAGTCCTCAGACGCATCCTAAAATCTTTCTCTTTGACCTGTTCTTTTGATTCGATAAACATAAGTCTCAAAATTTTACTTTGTGTAGTTTCTTTCATATTTGAGATTGTATGAATGATTATAGTTTTGTAACATGTTGCAACAGAGAGTAAAAAATGTTAATAATAAAGCAAGTGACCCCACATGTGAAGGTTCTTAACTTAGCTAAATAAAAACAAAAGGGTCATAGACCCTATAAAATACACCAATGTTCACTGACTTGTCGACTTGGCTAAATGTATACAGAGGTTCTGTGCTCGGTTAATGTAAAAAAAAGGATTTTGATTTGCGTAGAAAGTTTGAACGCTTTTATGTGAAAATAGCAAGCGATTGAGATGTTATATGCATGAAATTAAAACCTGTATAGGCTCTAAACTGAACGGAATGCAAATATCATTCTGAATTAGGCGTTTATCAAGTAGCTTTTTCTTTTTCAAATAGATGTGAAAGCTTTTCCTGTCCTAGCTACAACTTCTTTTAAGGCTTTTACTCTCAAAGCTCTTGTGAAAGCTTATACCTTGAATTTAGTTGAAAGTTTAAACAAACCGAACTCTGATGGAGAGGAGAAACAGTGAGTTTCTTTACATATGGTTTAAAGCTTGGGGGAAGGTTTTTGGATGGATTCACTCTCAGAAGATCTCTATCAACTCCACTTTCAGACTTTTGAAGTGACCATTCACTCAGATAGCAGAGCGGCGAGTTCAGCCTTGAACTCATTTACAGTGCGTTCAAGGTTATTCAAGGAGTGCCTAACCTCTCTATCAATAACATAGAATGTCTTTGTGATAAGACTGGTATGGGTGCCGAGCCAAAGCGAAATGGCAGGTAATTGTAAAGCTGATGAGCTAGCAAAGCTAGTGATGGATCACCATCGGTACTTGGGCAGCCGCAAAAGCCTTTTGGTTCAAGATTGATCGGAAGAGATCTAGTGATCTCTTTGCCCACAGTAGGGCTAGCTTCTGCCTAGTTGTGGGGCTTTCAACAGGCCATTGCCTTGCTGTCCATGTTGTAGGGTTGCGAATCTTACCAGACGATATTTGCAGAAGCTGTTTGGAAGAATATGAGGTAAAAACAATTCAAAACTTCCTTTTTAACTGTCCCGGAATGGGGAGGGCAAAACTTAAACACTTAGGAGTGCATACCTTCAGACATCCCACCGAACTGATGGGAGTTGAAATTAAGTAACTTTGCTATTTCAAAATTTTTATGATCAACCTTCGACGTCAAAGTAGTTTTATCCTAACTAGTCGCTAAGACGTGGTAAGGCGTCAACAGTCCAACTTTGCACTTTTGATTTTCGGCAGGTGCTTTTCATGACATTTATTTCAATGTGTGCTTGATTTTATGTGGTTTTAGTTTCGCACACAGTGCGTTGCAATATTTACACATGTGTACCTAAGCCAACTGCATGTATGCTTATAAACTTATCTACATGGAATATATTGTAAATTGTCTTGCGTTGTCAGCATTGTTATCAATTTTCGAAAAATGCTCGCATTCACCTTGTCTTCTCCTCACTTTATTTACACATTTTATGCGAAAAATTTCAATTTGCTCATGCGACTAGGACACAGGACAACAAGGACAATTCTATGTAAATAGTTAGTATACGAGCTTTGATTCGTTAGTTGCCTAAAAGTAGGTGAGAAAAATAAATTTGCTTAGCTAATAGGGTTCTCGAAGTGGTCATGTGAAAATGCGTAATCAATTCGAGCGAAAGATAGCAAAGAATTCTATTCAAATTCAAATGCTAAGTGGCAGAATACACAATAGGTATGCATATGTGTGTGTTTATGTGCTAGAGTCTAGATGCAAAAACAAATTGCAGAAATGCAGCCAAAAAGTATAGCAGCGTGTATGCGTTCGGCTTTAATTTGAAGTTAACTAAAATTTGTGTAGAGGCACATAGATACTTTATGACCGAGCATGCTAACCAGCTGCACATTTGGGACCGCAACTCGGCCCGCATACCGCTTATTTGTCTTTCGCTTTTTGACTCGCTTTTAATCTACGCCCGCTTTCACGGCACTCGCCGCACACCGCTTCGCTCTGGCGCTCTGTCAGCATGTACCGACATAGAATTTGGCTAAGGCCTACGATAAGTGAGTGCCACAGTACATAAATATGCTTGCAGATGACATTTGCCTAAACATACATACCTACACACATGGCCAACATACGTGTGTGTTTTCCTCGCTTTAGTTCATTTCATTTTCTTGGCCACTTTTCCTAACCAGGTTTAGCCGCCCATGACTTCAAAGCCGGTAAGAGCGTACTAAATTGAAAGTTTTACTTGCAGCCACTAGTTTCTAGAAATATGCATGTGTCTCTCGTGTGAGTGTGTGTGTGTTTGCAAAGTTGCACACGTGCACAAACAATAGCTGAATTCATATAAAATTGAGTGCCACTGAAATATCTCTGCCCACATGGCAGTGTGGACGCTTGCCGGAGACAAATCTCTAGAGCGTCAGCAAATATTTGGATTTACGAGAAGGAAAGTTTTGTCTTTCTCCATGCTGTATTGTATGAGTGTATGCGTTTAAGTGGTTGTAGAATGATTTAAAATTTTCTTAATTACATTTTAGGTTAGAAAGCTTCCAAGCAAATATTAAAGTAGTTAGTAAGAAGAGATTTTCCAAAGTGAAATACTGTGAAGAAAGACAAAGAAATGCTGGTTGGAAATAATGCAGAAGATTTTAAAGTAATTACACATGAAGAAAATGAAATTGTACTTGTTCGAATTGTCGCGCTGAATAATAGCACACTTTTAAAGAAAATTTTTGTGTGCTCTTACTTAGGGGTTTTTACAAGCGATAAGTTTGATATGCAAGTCAGCTGAGAGGATTGATAGCTGAATAAAGTACTGAGTACCAAATATGGTCTACAAGTATTGTAATAGTATTAAATACAACTCTTAGCTATGCTTCTTAATATTCAGCATTTATTCAGCTTAAAGAATTCTTAGCTGAATAAAGTGATGAATGTCAAAATGTTATCTTAAAATATTCTAGTAGTCTAAAATGCATCTTCACATTATATTTTTCAAGTATCTCGACACTCATCAGTTATTCAGCTTAGAAGTCTGATAGCTGAATAAGAGGCCTAATGCCAAACTGTAGTCTAAAATTAGTGTAGTCGTATAAAATTCATCTCTACACTATATTTTCACGCATCTTGATATCCAGAATTTATTCAGCTTCAAAGATTGATAGCTGAATAAAGTTCTGAATGCCAAATTGTAGCCTAAAACTATTCTAGTAGTATAAAATGCAACTTAAAACTTTACTTTTAAGTATATCGGCCCTGCCGCTGATAGCCTTTGAAACTAGCGCTGCATGTTTTAGGTTGTACATATGTTATTAACATTGTATAAGCTTTTATAAATAAATAAATAAAAAATATCGGTCCTTGGCATTTACTTAGATCAGAGAATTGTTAGCTGAATAAAGTGCTGAATGCCAAAATTTTATCTAAAAAGATGCATATTGGCTCAAAGTATTGATGGCTGAATCATGTGCTGAATGCTAAAATACGGTCCAACATTTTTTTTGTTTTAATTTTAAATTTAACTCTACATAAAAATTGGCAGGTGCAGTGGTATTCAGCTTGAAAAGAGATAAAGTGTTCAGCAATTTTATGAACTGACAAGCTTTATCACACAATATATTAATTCAACCCCAAGACTTACCATCAGCTTTCGAGGTAACAATCTCAACATATTTCCATACTCCAAAATCATATCTGTAAAGCTTCAGATCAACTGATCTTCACTGATCTACGTTCGATGAGCGCATGCTGGTTCTAGTCTTTTTCAATTTTCTCACATTTCGTTCAAGAACATCTGATTGGGAAAGCATGGAACCAGCAACTAATTAGAAACTTGGCGAAGCTCATAAGTAGACTAAAATCAACAGGCGGCAGATCAATAAACACCAATCGTCGACTAATTGAAATGTTCTCAAATAAATGCGCACCGCAAGAGCACTCGAAAAATGTCAATTGTAATGCAATTACGACATAACAAAATCGACTTACATTTACCATCGACGCATAACAATTTCCACCCAAACGCTGCGTACACACACACACACCCGCTCAAGTTAGACAGAGTTTGCGCGAATGCCTACTGGAACCAATTAGGACGAACAAAGCGCAGAACAAGTTGATGAACAAGCGTGCAGAATTCAAGAAGTCAGTGCAAAGTAAAGAAATGTAACTGATAAGCAGAACTAATACTAAAAGACAGCAGAGTAAATGGTGTACAACAATAATTAATAATGCAAGCGAGCAGGCGAGACAACTGAGGGACGTAGGTTTAGCGGGGCGCGCGTTTTGGAGTGGAGTCTACGGCTGTTGAAAGCTACAGCTAAGTAACAAGCGCCCTGCATTATGTGCACTTATACATTGTTACAATACTAATAACAACAACTAACGGCAGCACAACGATCGGGACTGGATCACTGCTGGCCTGACTTATCAATGCGACGGCGCAGCAATCGTTAATTACAACATGAGCTGTCGTTGAAAATGAAATGATTTACTCATTCAGTGGCAGTTTGATTTTCTCTAATTCATTTTTACATTCGCTGTACAAAAACAATAACACGAGCAACTACGTAAGTGCTGTGACAACCGCAAGAGGCGCATCGCTGAGTCATGAAAGGCAGCCAACTCACTCACATACACACATGCATGCCACAGTCTACGCAGTTGCATGAATGCGCGTATCATTTGTACCGCCGTTGCCATCAACTGTCCAATGACAACTCATCAGCGCTTCAAGTTGAGCAGCTCGGCAGCAACTCATTGATTTGTGGTGGCTGAAAACCGACAAAGCGCAGGCGCACGGCAGCAAAATGAAAGACAAAAAAAAAAAGCGGAACAAAAATGTATATGAAATATGTTATTCTATTTTTCCAGCAAATCGAGATCAAGTGGAAGATTTCGTAAATTTTTCTACAAGCACCAATTAGGTGGAAAAATAGAGAAATATGCAACAACGGCAAAAAGCAACAAGCTAAATAGTAAAATATATGCACAAAGCGCATGAGTGCCATGCATGTGGCATGCAACATCCTCAACAGTTGGCATGTCGGCATGTCATTCCAATGTATCACAGCAGCAAAGGCAAATGTAGCCGCTGTTAAACGAATGCATTAAGTCTGATTCGCTCCGTGCGGCATGCGCTGTCGCGCTACCTAAACGCTCCATCATGTCGCTTAAAGAAAAACCGAAACAAAACGCGATCTGAGATAAGCGCGCCAAACTGAATTGTTCAAATGCAATGTTTTGTTAATTTTCAGTTTTCTCTGTGCCACAACAAAAACTATGAGCTCGGTTAGACCACCCTGTGTGCGCGCCAGTTTATGCTCTGAATTATATTCCCAATTAAAAGTTATGTGAAAACAACAATTTACAAACATTTCCAGCATTTTTTCTTATTAAGTTCCTTAATTTGAGGCATTTTTTCTTTAACATTACATGCTTTAGTGGCTGACACGCGCTCCATCATTGCGCCGCAGCAGAGTTAGAAATATTTTTCATTGAGCGTTAGGCCAGTTTAAATGCTGTCTGTCGCGAGCGACACCGTATCAGCGGCAATTAATTAAGTTCAATCATGCTTGAGCATTGCTTTGACGTTGTCGCTTGGAGTACGCTTGTTTATAACAGGGTTTCCAATAGAGGTAATATGATTTCTAAGTGTCGTTTCGACCATTTTCACTCTTATTGTAATTGTGCTCTGCATGTAATACTTATAGCTGTCAAGTATGTAGATTTTTGTACAATAATATGATCATATACCGGTGATCTCGTGAGTTAAATTACTATGCTTTCCACTACGGGGTTTTTCTTATATTAGGAGGAACCATCGTACGTAGGAGTGTGGAATTTTAATCCACTTAAGCCAAGCTACTCCCTCTCTCATAACTCTCCGTCGGGACTACTACCGAAGTAAGGTCCATTAGTTTACTCTCTCCCCTCTAACTCTCGCCTCTTCCACTGGACAAATATCACTCCATTCGAGAGAGGAAGAGTCTCATAGCTCTTCCTCGGGGCCACTGCACTAAGATTTCTTCGTGCGAGAGAAGAAGACATTTAAGTCTTATCGCATGAGTGGACTGACTATTGCTTAATCCATTGCAAATGTCTCAGCCTTGACAAAATTAGAGCCGACACTTCGCTCACAGCTTTCCATTTAACAGAGGACTCCCACATAATTTTTTTCAAATTTTTCACTGTGAGACTACCTTAGCTTTTCCCATATACTCAAAACACGAGGACAAATAGGGTACTAAGTCTCTCATTACATATATTAACGCGAGTTCATTACCCTGGATATCAATATCATTTCTGAAGTAATTTCGACGAATAGTGTGCTGAGTCCTCGGCCAGATAAAATTACAGATCGGTTCCAGTCACTCAGACTCGACTACCGTGGGAGCCGACCTCGGATATGGTTCGGAAAGCACTTATCACTTGTATTGCAGATGACTTATGTACTGCGTAAATTGGTCTAGAATATGACTTTATGTCCACCGCCTGAGGCCATATTGGGACCACTTACAAATCACAGTTATTCAAAGAGCTCTGATCTTTCATTCCAAGTTTTACGCTGTAGATTTGGTGAGCGCCGCGGTAACATAAATCAAAGTTTCTAAGAATAATATATGCATATACTCTTAGATATAGACCTGCAACTTTACAGGATGTTGGGATCTGCATTGGCATTTATCTGTGCTGCACAACTTGACATTATTCTTCTTCTACTACTTTATTGAGTTTACAACACCATGTCAGTCGCTCTTCTTTTTTGCTATTGGGCGCCAGTTGGAGATTCAAATCATTGGCAGATCTTTCTCCACCTGGTCTTTCCTCTTCCTCTGCTCCCCCCCGCCGGGTTCCGCGTCGAATACTCCCAGAGCTGCAGTGTTGTCATTCAATCGGACGACAAGCTCTACACTGAAGGACCTTTTTTTCCGTGGCGGGTCCCAAACACAGCACACAACCGAGAAGATTATTGGTCTAAGACCGGAATTCGTAAGCTGCTTGACATTAATAACACTTAAATCTACAATAACTTTTACCTGAAGGCTTTCCAACTAACTACTATCCAGGCACTAGCATTGTCTTATGTATAGCCATGAAATCTAAACCAACGCCCTCCGAGAGAAAAATTTTGAAGTAGTAGTTTCGCCAACACTATCCACTACAGAACCTTCGTGTGCATTTCAGCATCAAAAGAACCGACATGCCGCCATGAACTTTATAAGTCAGCCGAGCTTACAAAGCGGAGCGCTGTCAAGCACTTTTCAACGATTTCAGCGCCACATAAGCCTTTATATAATAAATGTCCCAACCTACGACTGAAAACATATTATGCTAGCCTAATTACAAAGCTGACAAGGAGAAAGCCTCAACGCCGATTGGTACCGCCTTCGCCAGTCAACTGCTGAAAATAATTAATTTCAAACCCATGGCAATGACAGAATAAATCAATCGACTGACTGCACGTTCTACTGCCGACATAAGGCGGGAAGTCAGAGGAAATGAAGAAACCAACTTGCAATTGCATTTAAATGCAATTTATTGCAACTTAAATAGTGACAACAATTGCCGGAGTTACACGTACTTTCGGATTTGAATTGTCAACACAACAAGCTGACAACAAAGGCCACGCGCGCAACGCGAGTATACGAAAACCACGAGTCAACTACTAGAGCTTGCAACATTTGGCTGACAATTGGAGGCAAGAGTGAGCAATCAACACACAGCCACAATAGCGAGTGATCCGCTTGTGACTGCTCGCAAGCGCAGTGGCAGTTGCAAGACGCGACTGAAGCTGTTGCTAGCCTCTATGGATTGCAGCTGGAGAAGTGCAGCCAACGAGTTTGCGAGATTTGATTAATTTGCATACGACAACAAATTCGTGATCTAAATTATTTGCTCGCATTCTAAGCGGCTGCAACTGCCGTCGCCGCCGCCGCCAATGGTGCCGATTTGTTGCTTTTATTAGCGAAATAGCAGCGTTCTGGCTAAAAGGGCTATGGAGTATCGCGTCGCTAATAAGGCGCATGGCGCTGGAGGGCACTTCTGGTGCCACTAATCAAATCGCACGCTTTGAAGATCAGTCTGCGCTTGAAAATTGCGAACTCCACACGGAGTTGTTTGGGAGCGGCTGTGCGCGGGCTCAAGGGCCTGCGAGTGCACTCATTTAAGTCATGTTTACGAGTAAATTAAGTCGATTTGGCTTTAAATCAAATGCGGCTAAAATGGAAAAATGGCGACGCTTAAAAAATGTTATTGGAAAAAAGGCGAGTAAGAATTTGCAACAAATTGCCGCATTTACTTAATCAACGAGCAAATAAATGCATTTTTGCGCAAGCAAACTCATTGTGTGGCCGGTCGCCGCTTCAAAGCCAAGGCGCGCTTCCTGCTGCTAAATGCTTGTCGCTTTTCTCACAGAGATTAGTACAGTTTGATGTTCGAAGCAGAGGTCGCTTTCACGTTCAGCGTCGTGTTGGCCCACAATAATAATAATTTGTCGGCAATATCATTTGCAACAGTTGCAAAAATAACACAGCATATAGCACAGGGACTAGCACAACACATATTGCCGCAATTATTGTAAAAATTTTGTGTCGCCACGTGTTGCACCTTTTTTTATTTTGGTTAAAAGTCTACACAAAATTTCACCAGGAAATGTTCCGCATGCCACCAACTAATAACAGTTTAAAGAAATTTTGATCGCTTGCAAAAGCGAAAACATATTTGCAGATCATGAACTTTAGCCGCCATTGTTACACCGCCCCGCACAAATCGCATGCTACTTTTGCATTTCGCGACATTTTTTTTTTTATTTATTTAATTTGTTACATTTCTTCCTGTATTGATTTGACTTTCTGGTAGTCACAAAAAATCAATATTAATGCTTTTAAATGGTTTTAATATGGCTTATGTTTGGCCCTGGTGCGCGGCACAGTATGCGCTGGAGTATTGCGCTGGAGCGATGAAAAGGCGCAGATTTGCGGTCAATTTTCCTGTAATATTTGCATGGAAAGTTTAACAACACACTGAAAAAATGAACTCTTGATTTCTGCGAAAAGATCGAAAAATCATTTAAACGAAAAATAACAGGTCATTTGAAAAGCCGGCCTAACACATATATGGCGCTATTAAAATTAAATTCATTAGATCTTTAATTTGCCGTAAATTTCATAAGGCGATACATGACACTTTGGAAATCCAAAAGTGACTCGATGAGACCTTTATACTTTAAAGATATCAACTGAAATATTGGATAGTCGATAAAGTCTTTTCGTATTTCTAAACAAATTTCAACTTATTTTTTTTATATTTATAGGGAACTAAAATGAACCAAATTTGTAGCATTTTTCCGCTAGAGACATTATTCCATCAGTATAAAACTTTTCTGGTTTCACGGCGAAAAACAGTGACAAGTAACCTCACAGACCTCTCTTAAATGAACCAAATTTGTAGCATTTTTCCGCTAGAGACATTATTCCATCAGTATAAAACTTTTCTGGTTTCACGGCGAAAAACAGTGACAAGTAACTTTCACAGACCTCTCTTGGAGCCGACTTTACTCTATTAAGAGAGTTCTGCATTGAAAAATAAATGGTAGTCCGATGGTGGATGCATCAAAACTTCTCAGCCAAGCTCTCTCAGTTTTGCCGAGTCATCAGAGAAATGTGTGGTCTAGCGTTGCCCTGATGGAAGACTGTTGAACAGTTCTGGGCGTTTCTTTTTTCGATTGTTTGCTTCAATCTTTTCAGTTGTTGACAGTAAAATGTAGAGTAAATCGTTCGACCAGTCTGGATCAGCTCATAGTGGATGATTCCTTTCCAATTGCACCAAACACTCAGCATAACCTTTCGAGGTGTCAATCCTAGTTTTGCGACCATTTGTTGCGCTTCACCACGCTCGGACCATAATCTTTTTCTCACATTATTGTCGTATTTGATCCACTTTTCGTCTGCTGTTAGCATTCGCAGATACTTCTTTAATTGCCTCAAGAGCCATGGACAATTTCAAATTTACTTAGAAAGTTATGAGGCTCTAGCACAGCCTTTCAGACACTGGCGGAGATATGAGCCTGACCTTTGATCAAATATAGTAGACTGAGGAATAGAAACTCGTTAAATATAAAACTTTGACATGGATTTGGTTTAGAAACATAGCCTATAATCTGTTCGGAGCACTGAGTTGACCTTAGGTCTTTCCGGACTTGTGAAGCATGAAAGACTTTTTGGTTTCTGTAATTGAGATGACAGAGGCCTTCTGCGTCCAAGCCTGGGTCCCGGGTTGCCAGTCTGCCTCCTTTCTGGCAGGGCTTTGATGATATGTTTATACCGCCTTTGCTGGTCGCCAGAGTAGCGCTACTATTAAACAGGGGGTGCAGCGCGTAGGTGGGGGTTGACCTTTTGGAGGTCACTTGCCTATTTTGGGTGTTAACTAAATGACGTCCTATAACATAATATAGGTCTTTTAGATAATATGAATCGTTCCTATTGTTGGAACACAGGACCTCATTTAGTTAACACCCAAAATGGGCAAATAAGATCGGTGATGTGAATATGTTATGTTACAGGCACAGGCCTTCTAGATAATATGAAGCCCTGTAGCCTAACACAGCTCTTCTAAATAATATGAATCGTTCACGTTATAACATGTCAGTATGTCATATGAAGTATCTATAAAATAATATATTAAGCATCAGTCTCTAAAGGAACCAGCTTTCTTTGCAGTGTAACGCCAACTATTACCTCGAAAGTTTTTACGTTTTTACAACCGTGTCACCCCTCCAACATATGCATAGCCCGAGATTTGTATGTAAGTCATGTACATATGTATGCGAATATAACCCGCCAACCTAACTGACTATAGACCCTTTAATACAATGAATATACTCTCGCTCGTTGCCTAATTTAATGTCATTTAGTTTTGTATGATAACTGAGTAGCATTTGAAAAACCATTTAAAGCGCATTTAAGCACATTTAAACTATTTACAATTTGCCATCATCACGACATTCAACAGCGGCCGAATGACTAAACTACCACGAGTAACAACTACCGAAAGCGGACCAAGTCCGGCAGGTAGGTACGAATTTACAAGCAAATAAGTCTGATTTCCACCAAGTACGGGCAAGTACAACAACCAACTCAGTAACCCGGACAACGGATGCACGAGAACACGAATTGCGGGCATAAAAGAAAATTAACAACAGCAATAACCACACTATGTCAGCAACAGCGACAAGACCAACAGTAAATGCACAAAACAAGAGTGAGTCAGCAATGCAGCATACCTTTTGGGAACATTACGACAAATTCGCCCAAATAAGTAAATGAAGCGTGAAGGAGTTGAAGAGTTTCGTGTGGCAAAAGCTGGAAATCAGTGCAGAGCGCGCAAAACTTTGGCTGGGCTCAAACACAAAGCGCGCTTGGGCGCTCAACCGAACGACTGCTGTCTACACGCGAACTGTTGCCCACAATGCGGCTGCTGCCAGCGCGGGGTCATAGTTCAAGTAAAAAAGATTTGATTTGACTCGCATACGTTGCAGCGCCTTTCCACACACACCGCTAATTTGCTACGTGCTTCATCTACGGCGCTGTGCAGTTAGTTCTCGCCGGCAGTGCAGGCAAGTGCCCAAGAAAACGCTATTTAAATACAGCAATGTGGCACTAAAGAAATTGCTAATGCCGCATGCGACGCCAAGCGCTTAATTACCACTTTGTGGGATTTTCCAATTTTTTCCGTCATTAGTCATTAGACATTGGTCATGGGATTACATTTGCCAGACAGTTTTGCTTAAATTAATTTCCATACACATATGAGTACTGAAATTCGCTAAAGAGCGAAGCGAAAAATGTAAAAATCGCGCAAGAAAACAACAATTAAGCAAGGCGCTGCGGGAACTGCGGCTGCGCAGTTAGTCGGCGAGTCTGTCCATTTGCTGTCTTATTTAAGCCACCACTTCAATTCAATTCAATTGCGCGACTGTCGTGCTGATGATCGACTCCATCGCAGTCAACATCAATAGTCTCAGCTGTCTCGAGCTCGCGCGGTTCACTTATTTTTGTCAACCAATTTACCGACGAATGCCTTGCTGACTGCTCCCCGATTTTTTTTTTTTTTTTTTTTTTTTTTTTTTTTTTTTTTTTTTTTTTTTTTTCCCCTTTTTTTTTTTTTTTTTTTTTTTTTTTTTTTTGCCGAGCATTGCTTAGTATTCACATTTTGCACGACACACGTTACTTGTTCTCCATTTTTGCCACCTCCAATTTACACACATGCATGCATACATATGTGCAAGTTAGTTAAATGTGGCGCGATCACGTAATATGTACATCACATTTGCATAACAACAAATATTTAAATGCTTCCTATTTTTTGGCAACAAGCAAGCCGCACAGCAACGCTACCTTCTACTTGCTTCTTACTCTTCACAGCCACACGCGCTTAACTGTGGCATATGGGTGGGTGGCTAGGCTCCCGTTGTGTACCGCGTACGTGCGCGACTCATAAAACTCGCTGGCTCAGCTGGCTTTATCCGTGGTCTCAGTCAAATGCTTAAGATTTGTATTTTGCTTACTAGCCGTTGCTCTAGTTTTCTGCTCTTTTTATTTGTCTACCAACTCGGTTAGACAATCCCTTTGGCTTTATGCGCAGGCGTGCTGTTTTCGCAGTTATGATGCACACTTATTACCGTGACACCTACTGACCTTAGTGTCGCCAGAATTGCCGCCGTTGTTGGGCATGTGACGCCAAGCATGTAGAATGGAAACATGCTAACGTCTGTACCGGAAGATTTGCTCAAGAAATTTTAACACATTCTTAACTTGGAAAGCTCAAAAGTAGTTGTCAAAAGTGGACCTATTTAGTTTATTAAAGAAATGGTGAGATGATGGTACTGTTTTAAACTAAATGTTTTGTGAATTGTTGAGTAGAGAAATAGTAGTTTCTTGGTGTATGTATTACACCCTCTTTACTACTCTGATTCTGTCCTTTTACAGCATTCTTTACTTAATGGAGAAAGCAGAACTAACGATTATTGAGGCCAACGATAACAATATCATCGACATCCTATTCTCTATTTAGATTGAAGGAGTCCCCTTGTCTGAAACCTGCTTGGTATGGAACAACTCGGAGATGTCCTTCCGAGTTCTGAGCTTTTGGCATTGCTCAACGTGAGTTTTCAAATAGTTTACATTACCCACCGGTATTACTAAATTCAGACATAGCTGCATAAAGACAGCTCCTTTTCATACTGTCAAAAGCGGCTTTGAAATCGATGAAGAGATTGTGTGTGTCGCTCCTCTTTTCACGGGTCTTTCCCAAGATGTTGAATATCTGGTCAATTGTTGATTTTCCAGGCCTAGAGCCACACTTTAGGGCTTTAGTATTCCACACAATACGCCCAATAGAACCTTATAAGCGATGCTGAAGAGACTTATTCCACGGCAGTTGACGCAGATTGTGGGGTCTCCCCTTTTATGGATTGGGCAGAGCATACTTAAATTCCAATCGTCGTGCATGCTTTCCGAACATATTTCACAAAGTAGCTTATACCTGTTCCTTATCAGTTCTTCGCCGCCGTATTTGAATATGTCGGCAGGCAATTAATCGACCCCCATAATTGCTATTCGCATTTTCTTACATTATTGAAGAGTAACTACTTAAGTTAAGTACTTTATAAAGTAGTTGAGAATTTCATCGCCGTCTGAGCGAAAAAAAAAGTAAGAATAACGATAAGTAATCTACAAATTAAGTATTTTGCACAACTATAGACCGAAATTTTTACTATAACCTTTAAGATCACTTAACGGACATTTCTTTGAATACATTTGTTATGGGGTAAGGAAATAAGTGGAAGAGCGAAAACACATGTAATAAGAATGACATACCACTATATCAGTCACACAGATATTAAGATGTAGGTGCCGAAAAAACAGGGACTCTCATGAAGTTTTCAAGCTAAGAAACTAAAGAGTTGAACCAATTTTGTTGCTTTCAACTATCGCTGATTACTAAATGATCATCCATTTCGCGGTCCGCTATGTTCTTAAAGTAAAAACAATCGAAACAAACCAAAGAACTTTTTTTTTTGGTGGACCGTAAGGAGGTGTCAAAGGCCTTCGCACCATATAGGGATCGGCATCCTACGTGAGGAGTACTTATTATGATTCGAAAGCACATTTTTAACTTCATTGAAATATCGCCGACATAACGATCGCCATTGACGGTTACGTTTTTCGTTAGTTTTCGCTACTTGATATTATATTAAAGATGCTCTCTGCAAAGCTCGGAACTTCGTTTCTTTGTTTAAAACAGCAACGAATACTTTGCGACGAAGTTGGAAGTAGGAAGCTGAATGTTGAAACATCTGGAAGCTACGAATGACGTAAGAGCAAGCAAACAAATGTACCAAAAATGTTATTTTATTGAGGAGCTCTGCTATGGCTGAACCCACAGTGAAATATTCGATATGCCACTGTCTCGCCTCATCAAAAATGATGCCGCTATTTGTACAAAGCTCGTTTAGCTTAACAAAATTAATTAATGAATTATTATTTTTTTAACGTACAGCAAAGAGTTGCATAATCATATTTGCAGACACAAGTCGTGCCACAAAATATACGTACGGTCACCATTAGCGGTATTTAGTATTAAAATATTTCCTATTAAACGAGATAATCGTCATTTAAGACACTGGTAAATGCCACGTTAATTTGCCAAACGTAATCGATTTAGCGGACATGCTGATCGCACTCGCTCAACTATTTCGCGCAGCACTCTAGCAGACGCTCTAGCGCAGCTAGTAGCGAGCGTGCAACGGCTGCACTAAGTGGACAAGGCGACCGTTAAGCTGCTTTGTTTGTGGCACACACAGCAGCGCGGCATGTAAAATACCAAATTGAAGTCGACAAATCATCATCTTGATTTAGTGTGCATAGTGGCAGAAGCAATGGATCTCGTTGCGACCGTGGAATTGCTTATACGCTAAGGAATTTATCATATAGCAGCGATCGCAATTTTATTTTGCCACTTTTTGCATTTTAGTGCAAATCGAACGAAATTTCTTGCTGCATTGCATTGGCAATTGGTTACACTGCAAAATTCAAAAAAAAAAAATACCAAAGTTGTAACCAAAGGAAGACTTAAATTGTTTAATTTATTTCTTGGCCGCCGCAATGCTTGTTTAATTTTGATTGAATTTTGATGCATGCAAAACATTTAAAATTCAGTTACTGCCTTATTTTATTTTATTTTTTTCAGCAGCAGAGACTCAGACTCATTTTGCGGTAGGAGCGTCCCCATGGACCAGCCGTATTGGTAGGCAAATGAAGCCAGCAAGACAAATGAAATGAAGCAGCGAGTCCGGCATGCAAATATGCGTCCTCCTGTGCGACAAAATAAACCAGCAACCGAAGTGAACGCTGCGCAAGCGCAATAAAAAAGTGCCAACAACAAGCAGAACAGCTTTTAACAATCGTCAAACTGCTTCAAATCAACTCTAAAACAAAATTTAAGTGGAACCTCGATCACCGCTCGTTGACTGCTGTAACAAAGCAACCGTGGCTGCTAGGCTTGCAACTTGCAACCCAACTGCCAACTACACCAATTGGTGCACGCTTTCTACACCGACTAAGCTGATGTCGCTGTTGATTGAAAGATCGATCGCGCTGATCGTAAATGAATCTCTTGTGGCTGCACTCAAATAAAAATCACAATAAAAATTTCCAAACCAAAAAAAAAAAAACACGAGCTTTTGTATTCAAATGCGCTTGAAAGCAAAAAATACGCGCTTGCAATAAAAAAAAGTCAACCAAAAGTTAGCAAAAAAATCCGGCATTCGTCGCTCTTCAATTTCAAACGTAGCAACGCCGTATGCTTGGTTGCCTGGCAGACGCCTTTTTGCTTCCTGGCTATGCAAATCGACGAGCCGCACTGCTCCAGTCCGCCAGTGATCGCTGCGGCGATGAAATGCGATGCCTGCCTGCCTGGTTGGCGATAGCCATCGCCGATTGCAGTCGCCTGCTTTGCTGACTGCTTGGCCAGGCAACAGCCGTGAATTTGCCAAAACTTGCCAATTCTGCTTGCTTGGCTTACAATAACAATGCTCTTTTGCCTCGTTTGCTTTTGCAGTTTTTTTCTTAGTTGGCATGCCTTTTCCCTATGGCCAAAATCGCATGCAAATTATGATGGGAAAATCTAAATTACCCACAACGCTAATGAATCGTTGACATTATCGATATGCACGCCAGTTAGCGACCAGCATTTGACTGCAGCCTGTGCGGCGTAGATATTCGTGAAGGGATTAAATTCCTCATGGCAGTATGTTTTATTTGCTTTTTTTTCTGTCTACTAACCACCCTCGAAGCTTTGGCTTTGAATATGCATTTTGACAACAGATCAATTGCTGCTGATAATGAAGCTTCGTTCATCATAAAGCTTGTTTATACAAGTATGCATAGCGTTTTGATGCGCGAGTATGTGTTGCAGTCTGTGGCTCCTTGATAGGTTAGGTTCGGTTAGGTTAGGTTAAGCTAAGATATACTGACCGGATGTAACGCCATAAAGAAATCTACTGGTCCTTAGTGATATCAAATGGGGATTCAGTTTGATTCGAACTAAAATATTAATCATACGAACTTCAACGATTAAAGAACGACTTGATATCTAAAGTTGATAATTCAATCAGTCATATCTAAGACGAGTACCCGAGAAGGCTGCACAGAAGCATAGGGAGTGTTCCAGCGTCTCTCTCATACCTACTTCCCCGCACTTTCTATTTGCATTATCGTCCCTAATGCCCAACCGGCTAGAAAGTGATGTTAAAAAATTGTGACCTGCCGTTAGGGCAACAACCGTCCTACAGACTTTTCGAGAAGGATGATATCTTCTCGTACATGATTTTATTCGGTGCCCTTATACACGATTTTGGCGATCCAGCACGTCCTTAAAGAATTGCGTCGTCAACTCGGACTGATGTATGGAACGGCTTGGTACGCCGAGATCTTAAATTGAAAAAGCTTGCACAAAAACTGAAGCTGCTCGACCTTCTCAAGTGACATATCTTCACTCTTTGGGCTCTTGACAAGTTCCAAGAAGATCTGACGTTTTCGATCCAAATTTTGTTCAATGACCACACCTATTTCTGGTTCAATGGGTATGTAAGTAAGCAAAATTTGTSGCATTTGGGACGAAGAGCAACCTGAAGAGATTCAAGAGCTGCCATTTCGTCCAGGAAAAAAATACGGTCTGGTGTGGTTTGTGGGTTGGTGAAATYATCGGTCCATATTCCTTCAAAAATTATATAGAACGTAACTGTCAATGGCGACCGCTATCGCGCCATGATAACCCACCATTTGATGCCTGAAAGTGAAGTTCGTGATCTCGGCAACATTAGGTTTCAACAAGAAGGCGCCACTTTCCACACCTCGCATCAACAA
Organism: Bactrocera latifrons; assembly: GCF_001853355.1. Lineage (NCBI taxonomy): Eukaryota > Metazoa > Arthropoda > Insecta > Diptera > Tephritidae > Bactrocera > Bactrocera latifrons. The sequence goes on from NW_017537046.1 coordinate 1,253,265, forward strand.
TGGATTTATTGAGAGAATACTTCGGTAAGTAGATTATTTCCCATTTTTTGTCAACTATTTTAGGTATAGTTAATCTGGTAGGCCAATAAGTCAAGCATAGACCACTTTTGGTTCCTTGCGATACCAGATGGAGTTCAGTTGCTAAGTACAAAAGGAGTAGGCATCCTATAGGTTGCCTACACTTGACTCGAATTTTAAACGAATCTGCAGCCTCACTACCGATACTTCCTCCAAGTACAAGTGCACAATAGATTCTCTATTGTTTTTCTGGTGCCCTGCTCTAGACATTTATGGTATCAGCTAATTCCAAATCATCAGCTTTCTCGTTCAGTGGGCTAACTTAAGACTGGTGTCTAACGCGATCGTATGGTTTCAGCATCAGTGCTCTCCATTGCATAATCGAAATATCGACATTAAAGCCCTAACAACCATCACAATGGTAATAATCTGCCACCAACACGGTTTTATTCAACTTTAGGCTTAATTGTTTGTCGGTATCAGCTTTTCGGTATTATCTCCATGTCAAATATATTTTGCGAACGAATAATTTCTATACTTTTGTAAGTCATATGCAAATCTAATTAGTCAACTTTTTCAAGCGTGAAATTGAAAACACAAATTTATTTTTTTTTTAATGTGTTTTGCAGCCGCAAATGGAAACAAACGCAGTGAATTAAAGCAACAAAAAAAAAACGAAATAAAATATTTACACACACACAAGCATCAATGCAACATAATGTTGCAATTGTGGCAGCAACAGCTGACATGGATGCGCAACAATACTGCAAAAGTTGCTGCTATCAAAATGGCCCTTTCGGAGTATTGTTGACGACTGCATTGAACTTGCCAAAAGTATAAACTGAAAGCTTGTTCTTTTGTTCGGCGCCAAAATATATTTACATGCAACTTTTTAGCAGCGCGTGCAACAATTCTGGCATAACTATTGTTTAAGGAAAAATATATATAAAATATAAAAAAAAGTTTAATCCTGATATACCTCAAACAATTTGAATGGCAACTCTATGCTATAGTAATTCGATAAGAACAAATTGTTCGTAGCTTGTAGAGTTGCCTCGACGAACCTGGCTAATACGCCTCAGCTAGTGTTCAGTGTTTAAAAAGCACTTTTCACGGCAATTTTTCTCGCTGGGATTCATTGCTCGTCACTTCCACCGCACTTAATAGATACCATGGGTGTTAAATTTTACGGAAATCCAATTCAAACTAAAGCGGTTTAATTCACCAGCCATTGAAAAATGCAATCCATAATTGTTTTCCATGACCTGACTTTTAATGATATATCCTATTTAGCATAATTAACACCATTGAAATACAACAAAAAAAATGCTGTAAATAAATCTCGCACATTTGCCTTTGATAAAGCGCACATTAAGATGGGAAAAAGCATTTCAAGCGACCAAACCGCACCATTCATTCATTTTCAATGGCAGCCAACGGTAATTGCCGCCACGCCGCCATTTGTGGTTAGCAATGAAATTACGCTATGGTCAAACGCCATCGCCCACATGTACATATATGTACAAGATATACAGTTATATACCCTGCAGTAACATAAACTGGAATTCATGCTCTCTGAAATAATTTTTATAAAAATAAAAACGAATAATGACAAATCTTGTATTAGCTTAAACCTTTTCGGAGTAGTTCTCTTTTGGGCATCATGCTCTAGTTTCGAACTGGTATTTTTGGGATTAGATACCTGTCAGAGTAGTTCACTTTTAGGTAGAATTCTGTATTTTGAAACAGGTGCTTTTACGACCATATCCATTTCGGAGTAATTCACTTTAAACAGAGTTCTAGTTTCAAACTGCTATTTATGGACTAGATCCCTTTCGGCATATATGACTTTTAGAGAGAGTGCTCTAGTTTTTACCTGATTTCTACAACTTCATCTTTTTCGGAGTAGGTCCTTTTTAGAAAAAAAAAGTTCTAGTTTCAAAGTGATATACTCGTATATAAGACTAGATATCTTTCGGAGTAGTTCACTTTTAGTCATAATGCTCTATTTTGAAATTACTATTTTTGGTACTAAATACTTTTCGGAGTAGCTCACTTTTAGACAAAATGTTCTACCTTTCGGAGTCGTTCACTTTTAGTCAGAATTCTTTAGTTTAAAACAGCTATTTTGAGACTGAATCTTTTTCGGAGCAACACACTTTTAGACAGAATGTTCTACTTTTCGGAGTAGCTCACTTTTAGACAAAATGTTCTACCTTTCGGACTCGTTCACTTTTAGTCAGAATTCTTTAGTTTAAAGTAGTATTTTTTAGACTTAATCCTTTTCGGAGTAGCTCACTTTTAGACAAAATGTTCTACTTTTCGGAGTCGTTCACTTTTAGTCAGAATTCTTTAGTTTAAAACAGCTATTTTGAAACTAAATCTTTTTCGGAGTAACTCACTTTTAGACAGAATGTTCTACTTTTCGGAGTAGTTCATCTTTAGGCAGAATGCTCTACCTTGTGTAGTAGTTCACTTTTAGTCAGAATGCTCCAGCTCGAAACAGCTATTTTTGGAACTAAACATTTTTCGGAGTAGCTCACTTTTAGACAGAGTTTTCTGCCTTTCGAATTAATTCACTTTTAGTCAGAATGCTCCAGTTTCAAACTGGCATTTCATTTCAGTGTAATTTGCCACCACAAAACATGCATACATAATTACTCGCATATTCTTAAGCACGCATATTCACCAGATTTACCTACACACAAATACTTATGTATACTTCTACAAACTTAAGCATACATGTGGCGCAAAATTATCGCATTTGTTGCAATTTTATTGTTTTCCACTTTTTTATGGGAATTTTTAATTTATGCTATTTACTGTATGTATACATATGTGTATGTACTTTGTTTCTACTATATATTTCGCTATACTATACATTTCGCTTACGGGCAATATATGTATGAAACTCCCGTTGCATATGCATTTTGTATTAACTTGTTGTAGTATTTAATTATTTGCGTTATACATAATGAAAATATAAATAAACATAAACATACATACATACAAACACGTACATATACATTCGCACACATATACATATGTAGTATATACGTACATGCATATCCTTGGTATGCAAAGCTACGCATACACGCTATTTGCATTTTTCATTTGCCCCGCAGCTTTAATTGCACACATATTTAATATATGCTGCTCAAAAAAAAATTATATTTTGTTTATTGCCTTTAATTGTTGGCGATAATTTGTTGCTGCCACGACACACGCAGCTTTATTTTTATCGCGTTGCATATTTTACATGCCTGTTTATTTACCGTTTCGTATTCATTTCAGTTTAAATTTGTTATCGTTATTGACATTTGTTGTTATTGTGCTTTCAACATGCCTCACTACCGCTATTATGAAGCAATTAATTTTGCACGGAATTGTGATGTCCGGCAGCCGCTTAAATCAATTTTATTTGATGAATAATGAAGCAGAATATGTTGCTGATTACAAAAGTGGATCAAGTGTAACAGGCACAAGGCTTAAAAAAATTACTAAAAAAATGTGTTTCAGAGGAAAATACCATTAAAAAAAAATTACAAAAAATATTTAAATGAACCTTTGCCAGACTTCAGCTATACAGGGTGGCGCAAAAGTCAGATGATGCTATAAATTTTGCAATTGACCTCTAATGTCAGTTCTGTTTTGACATTTGTGTAGTAAACACATGCGAAATACACGAAAATAAACAATGGTACACTACACTGCGTGCCACAACCGATATGCTGAGGGATGCATTTCACGGGCGCCTAATCTCGCGTGTTGGCGATTTGCACTGGCCAGCAAGATCGCCTGATTTGACCGCTCCAGACTCCTTCTAGTGGGGCCTTTTGAAGTCGCGGGTTTATGTCAACAAGCCTCAGATTCTTTCAGCTCTTAAAGACAATATCCGTCAAGAAGGTGAGGACCTATCGCCGAAAGTTCTGGCCAAAGCGATGGAAAATGCCATAAAAAGGGCAACTTAATTCTATTAAGGGGGTATTCTAGTCTAGAATTTTGAAAAAATCGACTTTTTCATGTTCTCAAAGACTCGACCTTTAAGATTATATTCGGAAAAGGAATTTTAAGATTCCTATTATTATTATTAAGGGAATGTAAGTATAGACTCAAATCTTTAATCGCGTTTTTCTCGAAACAACTATTTTCAACACTTCTGACATGATTTCTCAAGTTCAAATGAACCGATTAACTTGAAATTTGGTGTGGGCCTTCTTTATATATCTCTCTAAGGTTTTAACTGGGGTTATTCAAAAATTTTGATCTTTGCCAAAAAACGAGCAAAAAAATCAAACAGTCGCCATTTACTGAAATTTTTTTTTTATTTATCCTAGTTCAGACAATAGCGGCATTTGTACTGATTAAAATTTCATGTTTTTTTCAGATCACCCAAAGTGTTGGAATCGTGTCAGGAAGGGCGCACCCTTATTTTCAACCCACGCCACGTCACCACACCGCAATTAATCAAATTATCACAAAATTTTTATTTTTTTAATTTTTTTTTTTTATTCTTAAAATATCAATAAATATCTGATAAAAAATTGGGTGGTAAAAATGTTCTTAGTTTTTTTTTATTAGACTTTAAAAAATGTGGGGTAAATAGCATTTCTAGACTAGAATAAGAGTGCAATTTAATAAAATAAGATTTATATCTACATTAGCGCTTGAGTCGAGCAAAGGTGGGCTAGTTGAGCAATTAACAGCTGTGGTAAAAGGTTGTAAGGTGTTAAAAAGTTAAAATTTCGTACCACAAATATTTCTCACAAGTTATCTGATTGCTTGACTCAGTATTGATTGACCAGGCTTCCAAGATGAGCACAGGTAGTGACAAAATGCGTTATATTTTACAGGTTTTCATCGATAAAAGCAAAGACTCAAGCCAGGTGTCTGGAGAATTTATTAATTTTTAAATGTATGATACTCAAATAGCCAGTACCGCGCAATTTTGGTTCCATCGAAGCGGTTTCCGTAATTTTGTTGCTAAAGATGCATCACATTCCGGAAAGACATTTCTCGAAATTATCAAAAAAATAATGGAAAATGTTCGGTCGAACCATCCATAAGTAAAATTTCCTGCTAACAGAAAAAAAATATCATCGACCCAGTTTTCTTCTGCGAATCTTAGCAACAAAATCGATCTATTTCCGAAAGGGATGATCTTCTTTTTCTTCATTGGCGTATTACGCGGTTAAAGCCGAGTTTATAATAGCGCGCCAGTCGTTCTTCCTCCGGGTCTTTCCAGCGAAGTGTAGGTCTTCCTCTTTCTCCGGAAGGATTTGTTTTATGTTTGGTGGGCTTGGCAAGGAATTATATTCTATGAAATGCTCCTCTCTAATCAAACTCTTAACTCGGACCGGCGCTGTCAACAATTTGGCCGACTAAAGGTTGAAATCTTCGAGATGAAAACTGTTGTGGATGATAGGAAAGGGTACGACAAATAATCATAGTCTCTGAGCTGCTTCTATGTAGGCAAACTCTCAATTCGAACCAGTTATGTTAACAATCGGACCGACTATAAAAATAAATCGCCCTGCAGCGTAATAAAAAACGATAATTATATTCATTAGTGGCGTAGATATATGCGTTATATGTGGTAGTAGCGAGTCTGCTGTGTCTTTGTCATAGGGTGAGTTTTTTTACGTGGCAGGTTCCGAACCCAGCGCACAAGCCTGGGGAGAGATTATTCGCCTTCTGACTTTATCTCGTCTTCAAACGAAAGTTTTTTGGCTACCCGGAGGACACTTGGTTCAATACCGGAAGTCTTGAGCTGCTTAAGCCGCGAAGACGCTTAGAGAACTTTCCTCGCTTGAGTAAACATCTACACAGGGCTCCATCCTCCATGTCATCTTCCTTTTAAATATTAAAAATACTCAATATCTGATCAGAAAATATTAAAAAAAAAAAAAACAAGCTTTTTTTTCTAGCATCGACTCCAAAAAGAGTTCAACATAATCATGCGCCTGTAACATGTCAAGTTTGATCCACACATCTGAAAGCCAGTGGGTCGACTTGGACTAGACAAGACATGCGGAGCAATCACTTAGTTTGTAACGCCAATCAAAATGCAATTATTTAACGCATAACAATTGCATAAATGCAACAGATCAGCAGCAACAACAACATGACAGCGATACAAGCAACAGTGGACATGAACAATTGCAACATACATACATTGGCGTGTATGAAAGCGTGGCATGCCAGTGGTGTGTTGACAGCAATTCCAGTGGAAGAGTTGCGCCACTAAAATATAACAGTAACAATATAGATATGCAGCGGCGTGTAGAATTTTGCGAAATTGTGGCGATTGTGAATTTATGAATTACAATTGCAAATCAGAGTCGCTTGCGGGAAACTAGAAAACAATGTTGAACAAAGAGAGCTTCCATTCGCCAGACACAAATAGACAACGGCGAGCAGTTGCAAGTGAAGACAGCTACAAGCAACCGCAGTGTGGGCAGCTTAACGAACGCTGGGCTTGCTGTGATGCCTAGAAAACCACGTATGAGCGGTGAAACTGATCGGCTGTTATGCAAACACGGCGCAAGCAGCGCACAGAAAATGCGTGCAACATGCAGTAGCGACAACAAGTAGCAAGTGAAAATAAAGCAAAATTTTTAGGTAGCAAATTGGTGCATTTCGCCTTTTGATTTCATTTCGAATGTAACAACAACAACAGCGCAACAACAATGTACGCCTCGCAGCAGCATTTCATTTGTGTTGTTTGCGTGGGCAGCAACAGAAGCGCAGATCTTGCTAAAAACAACCGTGGTGGCTGCGCTAAAATATGCACGCAGTATGCCAGCAATAACAACAACAACAACAAGCGCGGCGTAATTGTTGCAGCTGTGAAGGTGCAAAAATAAAATGTTGCAACAACACAAACAAACATTAAACAGCAACAAGCAACTGTCTCAACCGCCCAAAAATCTCGCAATCACCACAGCATTTCTAACCGCGCTAGCAAGCAGCGTTGCTGAGCCCCCTGACAACATGTTGACTGCAATGCGGCAACACTGCGCTGGCAACTAACGAAATTTGCGGAGGAGCTGACAACATAAACAAATCCCGAATTCACAATCTTTTCAGCGAAAGCAAGAGCAGTGGCAGCAGTACGCCCCGGCCTCCACCTTTTCCGCGCGCCACCTTCTTTCACAACTTATGTGTGTGTGTGTGTGTGTGTGTGTGTGTGTCAATTTTACCGTTGCTTTGGTTGCCTGAGACGTGCTACATATGCCGCGCTGTCAGCTATGTGCAATGTATATTAGAGTGTGTATGTGTGTAAGCGCATTGCGGTGTAATCCACTTCTAGAACAGCAGCAAACAGCAAAGGTGCATAGCAAAAGTATGCCTTACTCCAGCAACAACAACAAAGCGCTGCAACAATGCAATTGCAAATCAACGACGCATAAGGCCACACAACATTGCCACCACGCAACGCCGCCTCAGCGCTAGCTCTAGCGTGAGCCTGTTCTATTTTCACCTCGACTGCGCTGCAGTTGCTGACGATTTTGTTTTTGTTGATTTCACTGTTGCAGTGCTATCAACGATGCGTGCGTTATGAGAAACACAAATGCCTGGCGGCATGTTTCACAGTTGTCGCACAGTGTAACGCGCTCACCTTGTTATTGGAGAGGTTAGGTTGAACAGACTTTTTACGCGGTTTTTCGTAGTCGGTTAGGGTTGGTATTAATATATAATATAATAGTTACTTTTTGTAGCTGATCTAGTTGCTCAGAGCATATTAAAGTTATGGAGAGAACACTTCTCTAGCCTGCTGAATGGCATTGAAAGCATAAAACTCGGAGATGGTGAGCCCCATTCCTCCTAAATCTCCTCAATAACACATATATGGATCTATAAAGATTAAAGCCTACCGTCAACAAACTAATTGATCCTTATCAGTATGGCCTTAGGCCTGGAGAATCAACAACTGACCAGATATTCACAATGCGCCAAATCTTGTAAAAGACCCGGGAAAAGAGGACCGACATACCACCTCTTCGTCGATATCAAAGCTTTTTATGACAGCACGAAAAGGAGCTGCCTTTATGTCGCTAGGTACTAGCTAGGTATCCCCCCAAAACTAATATGGCTGTGTAAACTGACGTTGAGCAATACCGAAAGATCCATCAAAATCGGGTAGAGAAGGAACAATCTTCTATAGGAGTGTACAGCTTCTGGCGTATCATCGTCGTTGATATCATTGGTCACAGCAACGCGACATTAGTTCCGTTTTCTCTGGACTGGATATGAAAGCGAAGCAAATGGCTGCCACGTTACAATCATAACTTTGAAGTCAATTAAAGTTTTCTCTCGACGAACAAGAATCAAATTCTAAAAGTTCCTCACTAACCTCGTGTGGAGGCTTGGACATCATCTTATGAGTCGGCCTTAGGAGTGTTCAAGAAAAAAATTTTGCGCAAGTCGTATGGTCCTTTGCACATTGACAAGGGCGAAAATACTCCAGTTTAGAAGGTTTTCGATTCAGTACCCGTCGGTGAAAGTCAAGGAATAAGAAGACCTTCACTCTATAGAAGAGAACAAGTGGAGAAGAACTTGGCTAAACTTGGAATATCCAATTGGCGTCAAATTGCAAAAAGAGAAGCCTCAAAGGGTCATAACTGGTGACGAATTAAGGGATTATTGGTATAACGTGGAAACCAAAGTTCAGTCAGTGTGAAAAAATTTGCTTCTTTACCGTGATAACGTTCACGCATTGTTGACCTGGCCTTGTGTGACTTGATTTCAACCGCAAAACTGGAGAGGTCACCGAAAGAACGATTTAGGAGATGAAAAATGGATCGAAGTAAAAGACAAATCACACAAATAATTTTCTTAAGTATTTGAGTGCTGGAAAAAATGGTCGCAGAAGTGCTATAAATCTTTTTTGAACAAACCTCGTAATTATCATTGTGCGAGATTGTCTTGAGTTGAGTTGTAAAAAAAAAAGAAAAAACGCTCCAAATTTGCCTAATATAGTAGATGGGGAAAGATTCGAAGACCGATTTATTAGCATCTTTTTAATTGGCTTGTGGTAGTGCAAATTATCTTGACGGACTGCATTTTTCCTTTGCAGCTGAGCAGTTATTCCATGATTTTGTGCTTCAAATACCTTTTCATGAATTTTTTGAAAAGTTATTTCAAACATTTCCACTTCATCTTTTGCTGCTTACGACTATAAAAGCGTCATTTGGCCGCCCCCTGCCGCCATGCGTCTCAACACTAGCTGAGTCTAGTATGGGACCCTGTAGCGTCCACCCACTTTCGCACACAAGTTGTCACATCATTTGCAAGAAAATTTATGTCCCCGACAGCGCATGGGTGGTGCTTAACAACACATAAAACACAACAACAAATCAAGTAACAACAAAACGCTCAACAAACAGTAGCGACAACATTTAGCAACAAACGGCGAACAACAGTAGCAACAGTTAGTTGCCACCAAAAATGGTAATGCGCGAATTTCTAAGGCGAACAAATCAGCGTGTAACAAACATAAGCGCACACACATATGTATATGCACGCAATGCGAGCAGCTGCCACTGCGATTGCAACGACAACAACAACAGCTACGCGCGTTAAGCAAGTGGCGAGCGTGAAATAATGTAGAAATGCTATTACTGAGTATAAGAACAACATTGGGCTTTTGTTGCAAGTAGTAAAAGTTGGTTGCAACACTTAGATAATGCATTTGTTGTTGCATATTCCTCGAATCGCCACACAGTTAAAGACAAATTTTGCCATGATTGCTTGAGTACGCTTATTTTTCATGCCACAATTGTGTTGCAGCAACGCTTTGCTGTTGCTATCGACACAAAACGAATGCAAATTACTGCAGCAAGATTGTAGCATGCCACACACGCACATTAACAATTACGCGGAATTCACTTAAGTGCCGCATTTCGGAAAGAGGCCACCCAATCGTTACCGAAATTGCCGTCGCAGCCACCGCCCATGTTGCAACAACGTTCAAGTGCAAATATTTTATAAATTTATTATTTATGTGTGCATTGGCTGCCTTTCAGATATTTACATGCATATTTTTTCGCGCTCATATTGGCGACTACTTAAAAATGCGCAAAAGTGCCAGCAATGCGGCAATCTCCTACAAAGCAGTGCGCGCGGCGCAGCGCCAGTTGCGGCAACAGTAAGACAACAAATTAAAATTCTTTCACTGTCAACCAACAGCAGCGGCCGCAAAAAGTTGCCGTTGCACGCATGTGTGTGTGTGTGTTGTGCGGCGCGCCGCGACGTATTGCTGGCAGGAAGGCAGCGCTATTAATATGCGCGGCAGACAAGCGTATCGATTACATTTTTAAGTGCGCGAACAGTCACTTACTGCCATATATATTAATGCGTGGCAAGTCGGTGAGGCTGTGCGCTGTGTGCTCTGTCCAAGTAAAGTGTTTATTAAATGGCAATAATCGCTTTTGCCACCAATGAAGCTGTTGAGGGGACATTTTTGAGATTTCTTTTGAGCGCACGAAGAAGCCACCCGAAAGATGGGAGTTGCTGCAATTAAGGCCTGCTTGTTCTGCTAAAGATGAAAAGCGAAAAACAGACAAATCAATCAACGTAGACGTGGTACGATAGGGCAGCTTATATATTGCCGACGTAAGGTAGAGAGTTTAAGGAAAATTTCACTTTGAAGTTAACTTTTGTGAGTTATTTAGTTGCATATTTATTAGACTGTTGTTGCGAAATATTCATACAAGAAGCGATTTGATTAAAGCTACTTCTTTTCTCTGCAATGCCAGCATTTAAGTCATTTATTCGAAACATCAGTTCCAAGTTATGCCAAAGTGAGCGGATGAGACCTTTAGATTGACCTTTAGATTTCCTTACTCATAATTCCCACTGACTAGTCTCATACTTGTTATTTGCTGAATTCGTGAAAAACTCAACTAAAGAGGCATGTTTTGTGTTTGTGCTGCTTTCAAATTATACCTGAGTTACCTTCTATAATTCAAAATTTCCGAATTTGGTAACCTTAGTGTTGCAATGTGTCCTCTTCATGGGGGGTGTTTTTTTTAAGTGGCGGGTCTCAAACCCATCTCATTCTCACTTATCCCGCCTTCAAACAGATGTTTTTTGGCTACCGAGAGTATGTTTGGTCTAAGACTAAGTGAGTGGCACTCAGAGAGCTTTCCTCACTTGCGTGTACTTCGACACATGACCCCTTCAAATGACTCTGGCAGTAAACGAAGATAAGACGAAATATCTCCTAACATCAAACAAACCATCGTCGCATTCGCCATTTTGCTCACATGTAACTTGACAATCATAACCTCGAAGACGCAGATAACTTCGTCTATCTTGGAACCAGCATTAATAACAACAATGTAAGCCTCGAAATCTAACGCAGAATAACTCTTGTCAACAGGTAGTAGATTGGACTGAATAAAGTCTTCTGTCGATGAATAAAGACCAAACTCTAGAAGTTACTCATCATCTCCATCCTAATATACGGTGCAGGGGCATGTACGATGACAACAGCTGATGAGTCGGCGTAACGAGCCTTCGAGGGAAGATTCTGCCGAAAATATATGGCCCTTTGTGTATTGGCAACAGTGAATACGGCAGTCAAATTAAAAGACAACGGCTCCGCTGGCTTGATCATGTAGTACAAAATCATGAAAACAATTCAGCTGTGTAAGACCTCCACTCCGTTGGAAAAACCACATGGAGAAGGACTTGGTTACCACGCTGAACAGTGGCTTAAAAACTGCGTATAACATCCCAGAAACTTCTTATTGGGTTCCACGTAAATATCCATATATTTTAATTCAATACCGTTACCTCATTTATTTTAATAAAATTTATTTTTCCTTCTAAACGAAATTCGACACTTTCTTGCTATAAAAATTTTCCGCAATTTCGCCAACATTCATGCACCTATAGAATGCTCGGAAAGAAAATTTAAAACTGAAGCCTTGTGCTTGCAGCGCCACCTACCCCGCTCACTTGTCAAGCGGTAATTTTCAGCATATCGTTCAACCTGATAGTGCTCGTCGAGGATCGAATGCACTTTGAGCACGAAATGCATGTGTATATAGGCGTGTATTGAATTTATGTGTGCAAGAAATTGCAAATGTGTAAGCGGCATACGTAGCATGTGTGTGTGTGTGTGCGAATAATAAATGTGAATACGTTTTATATTTCTTTACTTTTTTGCAATTTCTGCCTATGTAGGCTATGTAGCTGCCAAGCCTGCGTGTTTTATCTGTTCCTGATATGCTAAAGGATATCTTAAATATCTCGCATACTCCAGCATATTCGCACACACACACACGCGCACTCAGCTAAGCGCACTCGTAGCGCTGGCAAGCGCAGAGTGCCTTAATATCTTCGAGTACATGCCTAGATAGGCGCATGTTGTGGACATAAATTGTTGGCGATACGATAGCAAATAGATACTCGAACTATGCGTATGTAAAAATGCATCTACATGCTGGCTGCTTTGTGTGTGTGCCTGTGCGGGTGCTTGTGTGCGATTTTATAGTGGCGCTGCGCTGCGTGGCATTCTCTATTGGGTTCATAAATTTGCAGCGCTGTGGCATGCAACCAAACAATGCTGCTGCCTACTACTTAAACGTATTGCATCGTGATGCCAAACAGCCATAGATAACCGACACATACCGACATAGCATATTTGCAGTGAATTTTTTCCACTTGTAACGCAGGCGCGCTTGATGCCACTTGCACTTTGCGCCCATCGACTGATATTAAATACCGCCAATATGGCATTAAAGCCATGTTTTATGCCATGCAAAATGCGATAAATGCAATGAAATTGTATGCTCAGCAATTCTAGGTGCGTCTATATGCAAATATGTATATGCATAATATAAAAGTATTACTTACAATTACCTGGAGACTCATATTTGAAGAAAATGACATACTGTTGTGTTCTAATTTTACGGCAATGGCTTATATAAAGGCTATGATATATCGAGTTTTTGGCTCAAAATGAGTTTTTATACACGAAGTGTGTCTAAGAAGAAAAAAAGAACAAATCTTCCGTAGTCGAAAAAGTATTTTCGTATTTTGTCTATAGATGTCGTGCAGTCGTATATCTCCAGTGAAGAAATTCGCTCTATTTTGAAATTTTTGTATAAAAAGGAAAGAATGCCACGCAAGCCACCAATGAAATTTGTGAAGTTTACGGAAACGATGCTGTATCTGTTCGTGTAGCACAACAATAGTTCGCTTGCTTCCGTTCTTAAAAATTCGATGTGAAAGATGCACCTCGCTCTGGTCGACCTATCGTTGAAAAAGTCGATGAAATTGTGGAAAATATTGACTTGGACCGTCACATAAGAGGCCGCGACATCGCTAAGGAAAATAACATTCATTATCTAACGGTTTTGAACCATGTAAAAAGGCTGACTACAAAACGAAGCTCGATGTTTGGGTGTCACATGAATTGTCTGTGAAAAATTGAATGAACCGAATAAACATCTGCGATTCTTTGCGAATGAAGTAAAGAGTGAATCGAATACGACAGTAACGTGCAAAAAAGATCATGGTCCGAGCGTGATGAAGCTCAACAAATTTATATCTTCGAATTTACAAAAAATGTGTTGTTTTTTTTCTGAGAACATTGTTTCAAAAAAACTTTCATCAGTTTTTCAGAATATCCCTCCTTAAACTTCTTATAAAACTTTGCTTGGCATGGATCATCATTTTGCGCTCGGGCTTTTGTTTGTGAAGTCTAAGTCACACCTTTGAAGCATAATGCAAGGCGCAAACCGTAAATTCATACTATCCTAACCTCAATACTTTTCACCAACATTCTTCTCCAGCTTCTAGTTACCAACCAAGTATAATATGGAGCCTTAGAAAGAAGACTTCAAAAGCATTTTTGACAAACTACGACAGCTTTCCGCTCGCCATATAAACCCACTTTGCCTACTAAAAGCCCGCATTTGCCATGAACACAAATAACTGGGTCCAGCTGTGCGCCGGCGACAATGTGTCAAACTCAGCAATATTGAAGCACCTTTTAACTACGTTAGAGCGCATTACATATCGGAAATGGGCACCAGTGCCGCAACATTTTATGCAATTTCTGCCACATACAACTTCATAGCACACCACATGAGGCAAAAATGTGTTGCCAGCAAGTGCATTGCACTAACCAGATTCTACTTATAAATGTACGCATGCATGGGCACTTGCTGTTGTTGCAGCAGTTTTTGCCATTTGGGTGGTCAACTGCAATTAATAATGTCGAAAATGCCACAGACCAAATGAATTTAGTGTCGTTCGTAATTAAAGACCACTTGGGGGTATAAACTTCAGTGGCGGCGTAAACTAGTTGTGTAGTGTAGTGGGAATGCAGCAGTAAACTGTGGCAGGCGTGTGCATGTCTATGCAAGAAGATTAGATAACAACATTCTTCAGCTGTCGAATTCTAACAGTTTTGTGAAGTTTGATTTAGCACAGGTTTAGTAGCCATGCACTTTGTTTAACTGTAATGCTTTTCTGTAGTTCGCCTTAATTCTAGGAGTATACATGCTTAGTCACCGAGCCCTCCCTTTACCTAACAGAGGTTCCTCTAGTACTTTCCATCCAGCCGGCCGACTTCTGCTGACCGGATACCGTCCTTAGCCGCTAACCGCGCTTTCAAAAGGAAAGTTCTTACGCTGCCTTTAGAGGAGGACTATTCTGTCGCCACAGGAAGTGATCCACCCGGGACACTCTTGAATTTCAAGGCCGGTTTCGACTTTCTTTCACAGAAATCCGTTTCGTTATTTTCACATTTTTACTATTCATGCTTTCGTTCCCTCTGATAGCTAGTGTCCAGCTCTTGGAAGGTAGTCGCCTTTAATGGTTCCAAGCTTATCTCTACTAAGAGGCCAAGGCAAGGTTCGGACACAATGCTGTTGCGTTAGCAGCCTTCATTGTCCCAAGATTATCGCTGTTTAGAGACCAAGACAAGGGTTGATACTCGCCGTTATGAGTTAATGCGTAAAGAGCCGACCAGCGCAAAGAGGAAGTCTTCTCAACTCCCATCGCAACTTAATGATGGCGGGAAAGGAACGTAACTACACTTTTGCCAAGCTTCTCGCCATTAACCCGTCATTTATTTCTGCAGTGTGTCACTTCCACATACTCAGGTGACGGAAAACTTTAACCGCCAGCTTAGGTTTCAACTAACTGGACTTACAAATTCAGTCCTGAAATCTTAGCCCGAGTCGACTCCTAGGGCAAGGTCCGTTAGGAGTTTTCACAGGCCACAGGTTATTTAGCGTTAATCATAATGCACCGCGCGGAGGTATACAAATAAGCCCATCAGCCTTAGTAAAAAACTTTAGCTATTCTCTGAAGAATGAAGAAATGTGTAGAAGCTTCCATAAATGAGGAAACTCTCAGCGCCAAATCGCTGCCACACTCACTCACATGAATGAAAAGAAGAAAACAGCCTCTGTTGATGAGTCGATGTTACGAGTTGTCGAGAGAAAGGTTCTGTGGAATCTTTATGGTCCTCTTCGCATCGGAAACAGTGAATATCGCATTCGATGAAACGATAAGCTGTACGAGATAACCGACGACATTGACATAGTTCATCGAATTAAGAGACTGCGCCCATGAAACTGAAATTTCTAACCTTTTTAACTGTATACTAGTAAACATGTGCCACCTAGAAATTTATCCCTGTAATTGAGCGCCAAACCGAAATTTACATTATGTATTTTTACAACGTCCAATTTTTATCGATTTCGATTTGTAAAGCCCACGCAAATTTTGGACTATACCAGAAATTGGTCGGCGCTAGTTCGTGCTGTAATACGAAACGTCTTAGACATAACGAAAGAAAGTTCTGCAATATTAATGGCAAACATGCGAGAAATTCATGTCGTAAGCTTTTGGCACCAAAGTTGACTTGCGTTCAAATGTTTTTTCAGCGAAGCAATGATTGATAAAGGTTAATGAATCTGACTCGTGCTAAACACATATAAAATACAATAGCAAATACAATACGAGTTTCGATTTAATATACATATTACCAGCTTAGACACATGGCGTTGTAAATCGCCGCCGGAGTCAAGATTATTACACCCATTAATCAAAAGGCGTTGTAAATTGTCGTACAAAGCTTAAATGTAGAAAATTGTGCTGAACAAAAGTAAAAGAATTTAAATGAAGATAAAATACCAACAGCGAACAAAAGACGAGATAGCATTGTGGCACAGCGTTAGAAGTAATACATATTTACACTTATTAAAGTGTTGCACTCGACCCAAAAACGAGATCTAAAACAATAGGAGAAAGTAGTGGGAAGTTAAAACCAACAAAGCTGCGTTACTAAACTAGCTACTAAAATATTAAAAAAGTGGTCGTCGCTGTTAAAAGTCATCTATGCAATAGTATGGATTCTCTAAGGCATGCAACACATGCGCCTGTGCCAAGGTTAGCACTCGCTGCTGAACTTTCTCTCTCGCATTGAAGGTGTTAAATGCGAATTAATCTTATGTCATAAAAAATAAATATGTAAAACGCTTAAAACACAGCCAAGCAACAAGCAAGTAGAAAAACAAACCACTGAAAAGAAAGACACGAATGCGATAAGCCTTGTCTTCTGAACTAAGGTTTTAAAAAGTCAACTTTACAAAAAGTCAACTTTAAATATCGCTCGTAATAAGTCAAGGTTTGATTTAGTTGTAGGCTGTCGTTTTTTTGCTTCTTTTCTATTCTTTACCCGTCATTAAGCTGGACACAATAAGTCACTTGTTTACAGTTCTCTCATAATTGATTAGTTACATTTAGAAAGGCGAGTTTTCGAAGTTCATAAGGGTTACAAGTGTCGCTTCAGACTTCTTCTGCAACCAAGAACTCGCTCATCTTCCATATGTAGGTATGTAAAGTGATCCATTGTTGGCTAACTGAAAGGTATTGCGTTGAAGTTGAGTGGAGACCTGTCTTGTTAAAAAATTGTTGATTATTATAATTAGGCTATTGCTGTTACATGATTATGTAAATTTAGTAAGTGGCATAAAAATACGCTGTCAAATTAAGGCATCCATTTATATAGCTTGTAACTTAGACGAAAACTGATTGCTAAGTTTTTCTAAAACAAAAAGCATTAGTTTAATTAGTTTGTCTCTCGAAATTCATAGATCAGAGTCAATGTCTCAAACCGACAAGTGATTTTTTATGACAACTGACACTTTCGGTCCAAAAAGTCACAACATGACAAAGTTACAGAATTTAAAATTAGGGGTGAACCATTTCGTGGTTTCCCACTTTTTTTTTTTTTAATACAGAAACTTGACATTTTATGGGGAATATTTATTATCATTCGAAAGAATCTACTTTGGCACTTCTTTTTGAAGATTATCTCTTTCACATATTGGCTACGGCTAAGTCTCAGATGGTCCATCCGTTGAGACCAATTTTTGATGACTCGTTCGAGCATTTCAACTGGTAAGTGGCGAATGACACGCGTGAATCGAGGCCCGATAGCCCACATAGACTTTAGATATTCCCACAGAGAAAAGTCTAACGCCGTGATATCACGCGATGTTGATGACCCATCGCCCGCCAAAATGTGAAATTATCTGCTCATCGTAGTGTTCTCTCAATAAATCCATTGATTGATGCGAAGTGTATGAAAAGGCGACGTCTTGTTGAAACCAGATGTCGCCGAGATCACGATCTTTAATTTCTGATCGTTGTTTTACTGAATGAAATGGCAGCTCTTGAATATCTTCAAGTTTCTCTTCAATTCTGCTTGTTTACTTACCCATTGAGACAGAAATGTGCCTCATCGCTAAACAAAATTTGACTCGAAAACACCGGATCTGGTTTAAGGACGAAGAGTGCAGCACAAAACTTGAAAATCAGATTTGTGTTCAACAAAACAATGCGAATGCAAAAGGCAAAGAATGGATCCATAACTGTTGTGTGGTGATACCTGAACTTGGTGAGATATATAGATGAGGATTGCACCGCGACCTGAGATATATGGTCCTATTTACCAAAATTGTTTGGTGGATTGTGAGGTGGAAAAATCTAGGCACTTTTTCCTCCATTGTCCAGCCTTTGCAAGACTGAGACTGAAACATCTCGGTAGTCTTATCTTCAGCGAACCAACAGACATGGCCGAAACTGACATTAGTCGGTCTCAACAAATTTATGATAGGCTTAAAGCGCTGTGTAGATTTGTAAAGGCTTTATGATCCAGTATATAGAAAGTACCACAACGTACCACTAGCCTGTTTAAATGAATGTCTATCGCAGGATCGACCTCTTAATCTAACATAACTATCTAGAAAGTGAAAGTAATATACCTTAAGTACCCCCCCTTATGAAAGTGCAAGTGTTGACGGATTTTAGAAACATAAATTGGAGAAAAAAAGAAAAATCAAATGTAGCTTGGAACTGTACGTTAATTCAAAAATTAGTTAAACTAATTTCAATAGTCGGTTTTTTGTGAACCACGACCATGAAATGACTGCCGCGAGGGGTAACTAGTTTTGGATCTTAAATTGACTGTTAGCCAACGATGAATTTCTGCATTCTTACTTGAAGTAGATAGTACTGCCAGCGTCAGAAAGGTTATGCCAACAGTTTTCTTAAATGCACTGTGTATAATTGATATCTACTACCTGGGAAAAGTGGCCATAACTTTCTATGTTGATTTATTGGGACACTTCGATGCTGGAAGCAGAAAAAAAATTCATACTTGAGGAAAAAATGCAACTACTTTGCAGATCTACAGAAAACGTTTTTTCAGACGTGTTCAAAGAATTTGAACTTCACGTGGCAATGCTACAAGGGGGGAACAGACTATATGGAAATACATAGAATAAGTACTTCCTTACCAAGGGAAGAAGAGCCCATGTGGAGAACTATAGGCTAAGCAGTTTACTTACTGTTCTCGTAGAAACGGATACTTGCACAATAAGAAAAAGACTTATTATTTTAAGAGATAATACAAAACATTGCAACAGCTTTTGGGTATAAAAAGTAAAAAACAAGCTGTTTAGCTACTGAGGTACGTCAGCATGCATAGGGTTTCAACCTTTAATCGCAAACTTAAGATTTGGCCATTAACTAGCTTGAGGCACGCACAACTTTTCTCAGTAATGGCAAATTTGAATTTCACAACTTTACAAAATATGCAAAGCAAGCTGAGAATTTATGGCGTTAAATAGCTGACAGTGTGAAGAATTTAATCTCCCACTAATCCGGGCATTAAAACTGAAATTTGCCTATGCCACCAGTGCGATAAAGCACTTGCAACTTGCAACAAATGCAAATAAAGACCGCATGTTGCAATAGTAAATCCGCCAAGCAAACAAAACAAGACAAAGGAGAGCAGCGCAAAGCAATGCAAATGCAAAGAAGGAAATGTGTTAACGTTAACGTCTTCAACGGAAATAAAAACTGCAATAAATTTCGGTTTCATGGCCGAAACGACAGCCATAAAAACAGCAACAATAATAGCAACAAGTGTGATGCACATACACTCATACATATACATATATGGGGACATACAAAGTTGGCGCATAAAACAGCTTCACACCAACAAAGCGAAACACATGTGCCACAAGCGCAGACACTGGAGGCATTTTCAATGCAGCACCAAATAAATTAAATAGACTGTGCTGAGGATGTGCCAGAGTGGGGGTAGAGGGTACAGCGGGCAATACTGACGCAATGGTCATAATGGACAAATGGCTGTTTGGTGAACAAAACGTCCACCTAGCGCTTAACTACTTAGGAGAGCTGCGGAAATGCTCTTGACATTGCAACATGCAACAAAATGCGCGACAAAGTGCGCACTACACACGAACACGTACACACACACCACTGTACGTCGCTGAAATGAAATTAAATAAGTTGCAAAGTAAAATGCTGCAAAGCAAATGGTAATAATCTGCGTCTCGAGGCGCAACACTTGTGCTCTTGAATGCCGCGATTTGCATATTTTAATTAAATTCACGCTTACGCGAGACGCCGACCGCCCAGACTAAGCAATCAGAGAGACACCAGCCCGACAACAAGGGCAACAAATGTGCGGAGCTGCATAACAATCGCCACGCAGCCAACCGCCGGCCGGACGCCGGAAAATGTTTTGAAATAAAATACACTCATGAGCATAAAAAATATAAGCCAAGCGTGTATGACCGTAGTGTTCGGGGCGGCTGGCAGCTGACGCGGCAAAGTAGTCACAAATAAAGTGGTAACGACAATGTCTGAAGGGCAGACGACACAGCTGTCTAGCTGCCAAGGGCTTGGTGCTTATGGTGGGCACTTGGCTGAAATGAATGCCAGTTGCTACACATGTGTCCACGCGCGGATTAAATTCGCAAGACAATGTGAAAAATAACAAGAGGAAATGAAGTTAGAAAGTCACCACCAACAGATTAACTGATGATGAAGTGAAGATACATAAAACATAGCTAAGGATAGCTATGTCTACTATATTAGACTAAAGATACTATATTAGGCTTAAGCACCACTAAATTTAGATTTTATCACTCACGCAGTACACGAAAACAACAACCTCTTTAGGCCACAAATCAGTTGTTATGCCTCTTATCAGTCATACTATAAACTAAGAGAAGCCAAACGATTTTTAAACCCGAGGATACCAAAATTTTGATTCCAAAGAAATCGGACCGGAGATAAATCGTACATAAGGACCAAACTGCCCACAAAACCTTCGCTTTGTGATCATGGAAAAAGATTAGAAAAGCAAACAAAAAAAATTCAAAATAAATCAGTCTGCATATATGACCATGAAAAAGAAACTATTTTAAGAATCGACAACTTCGAAAATTTTGATTAGAAAAGGTCGAACATTGAGTTATGAGGCACATAAGGACCAAACTGCCATTTAAAACTCAATCTTCGCTGTGTGATCCTGGAGAAGATAGAGAAAAGAGGCAGAAACCATAAATCAGTCGTATATACATACATACTAAGAAAAACATTCGATTTTTAGACCCGACAATCTCCAAATTTTTTACAAAAAATAGTCGAATCCAGAGTTAAGACTTATATGTGTAAGTACCAAACTGCCTATTAAAACTTCGCTGTGTGATCTTGGAGGAAAAATAAGAAAACCAGAGCAGAACTCAAACTTGACTACTTTTTTTTTTTTTTTTTTTTTTTTTTTTTTTTTTTTTTTTTTTTTTTTTTTTTTTTTTTTTTTTTTTTTTTTTTTTTTTTTTTTTTTTTATGTGCAACCAAGACCATGCCGACGACAATTGTGTCTTCATAACTTAAGTGAACCCTGTTTCATATTTGGCCGAGGAGTGTCATCTCGACAGTATTCCTCAAAAGAAAGTGGGAGCAAATTTAAGACTCCAACACTCCAAAAATGTTTATAACAAATAGTCGAGTCTAGAATTCAGTTGAGTTGAGTTGAGTTCATACATAAGGATCGAATTGCCAGTTAAAAAATCATCGCTGTGTGATCCTAGAAGAAGTAAAGAAAGTGCACAGAAGCCAAAACTAACGGTGTCTTTGTGGAACCAAGACAGTTTCGATGACTTAGCGAACCCGGATTCATATCTGACCTAAGACTATCAACCAGGCAATATTCATCGAAAGACATTGGTGTTAGTTTTCTGAAGCAAAAATAATCCAAAAATTATGTACTGTTGTTGTTGTAAAAATAACCAAATAATGATCTACTGTTGTTGTTGTAACGGGTATCTAGTCCCCGTTAGGAGGGTAAGGATTAGATAAGTTGTCGTCGACGTCATCCAACGGAAGGCCCAGGAACGTACTGCTTCGACGAGGTCGCACCACAGAAGAAGAAGGAGAAGGGTGTCAGATGAGTAGGGTTAAAAGAGGATACAAAGAGGTGGCTGGTGTCATACGAGGACCCATTGCACAAGGATTTATGGAATTTTAAAGACCTCGCTCGGTTTAAGCAATCTCAGGGAGTAGCTGGAGCGAACGAAATTTTACCAAATCAAGAACGACACTCCCGAACAACATCCACTCCACACTGCACTAAGTGTCACAAGTGAGTCACACGCTGATGGTAAATGTTGACACTCAAAATGACCGTTTGCTGTGTTGCAAGTGTGGCAGCAACAGCAATATAAAGTGTTAAATTGGATTAATGTAGAAGATTTACGCCGCGGGTGATACCAGCGACAACCACCGCACAGCAACAACAACAAAGGAAATCAAAACAAAAAAGGAAATGGAAGAATTAAATGATGTCAGCGAGAATGTGCAACAGCAACAACAACAGCACGTTGCTACATGTACCAACAAATGCCGGCAGCCAGCAACTTCATACGGACTACTACGGCACAAAAAAGACATGCAACAACAATTGCCACCAGCAGCTTTGCGCATTGTTGTTGAGCAGCTTAAATGTGTTATATTAGTTCAACTAGTGTGTTGCACATTGCAGCGACTGTACTTGTCGTTTTTGTTTTCATTGTTGCCAGCGCACGCAGCGTGTTGACGCGCTCTGCTGGCCACATTGTCGCTGTTTTATAGATATGTTGCAGATTTATTTTATATGTTTTTCCACTCGCAGCACTTTTGCGTTCAGCTTGTCAACGCAAGTGTTGCTGCTAGCGACGACGACTTGTTGCAATCACATTTATTGCAACCGGACGCTGGTCTACAAGCTAAACCGGAAGTATTGCCGTGGCAAATAAAGAGCCACTAAAGCGAAATAACAAAAGTACAAGTAAAACGAAGTGAGAGAGCTCAATTTATAAACCGAGAACTCGGAAATTTCTACTAATGAAGTAATGAAGGTACAACTTGTCTGAAACTGGAAAGGGGGGAGTAAACATTTGGTCTTATCCATGGGTAATGTTGAAGCTCGGATAAAAGCCGAAAAGAATGACGCCAGAAGACAAGCTGCATTAAGAAATTAATTTACTACTTTTTACCTAATATATTTCCTAATAAAGGTCTTGGTAGGATTGTATACGGTAACTGCGAAAAATTTACGTACATACTAAACTATTTTGATGCGGAATAATCGGAGCTCTGTGAACCAGAAATTCAGGAAAAGACACAGTCATGAAATTTTGAAAAATTTGTTGGTTGGTTGAAGTAGGGGAACGCGTGAGGGCATCATTATCCCTTTGGGCTCCCGTGTTATAACAAAATTAAGCCTTATCCAGCAACTCAGCGGATTTCGGAGAAGAACTGATCCGTTTCCATGCCAAGTTTAAGTATTGAAAGCCGTGGAATTCGTCCCGTCTGAAGCCTGGACATTCGCATAGATAATGTAACAAGGGCAATTACATATCGGACAAGACAGCCAAAGGTAGCTGTCAACTGAACAATCGACCGAAATGGTAAGCGCATCTCTTGTCTATACGATGATTTAGACAGAAGCAAGGAAGATCAAAAGACCATGAAACGATATACACCTGTGAAACAAAGCAAATGTCAAGTGTAAAGCGGTAGATAAGGATTACACTAATTCCCTACTGGGTTCCTGCTCTATCGAGTATAGAGGGTACGTTCGAAAAATGATTGGAATACTATTTTTTCAGTGTGGTGGCGACGCATGGCTAAAGAATAAGGCTGACAGATCGAGAAGACTGTAATATCAAGAACAATGCACCAGGGAAACAGTGGAGCATTTCTGGTGTACTTGTTCCGCATTTGCAAAGCAACACTTCACGCATTTGATGGCCCACGGCATGAGTGAAGGCCACAGAACCTCATTCGTTGACATTGTTGGACTACTTAAAGGTCATCTAGTATCGCTAAGAACCAAACCTGGTCGATGCGTTGCTTATGAGCCTACCAAACAGTCCTTACCTAACTTAGAACAGCCTTATTTAAATTTGAAAGAATAAAAGTTGGATGTAGACCTTTTCGACACACACTGTATCCATCTTCATGTGCCATTCGTGCCCCAACTGAGTACTAAAACCGCCAATTTCCTGAAAAGCCAGGTAACAGCTCCTCGAAGTAAAACCCAATTATCATGTCCCGTTAAATGTCTATTACTAAACACTAATGGTGGCTGCAGCAGCCGCAATTGCAGCACGTATAGGTATCGTGGGCAACTGGCACCTAGAGTAGTAAAAAGTTTTCTTTTAAGTTAAAAGCAATAAAAAAAAAACAAATTACACTAATATTAGCTACAACAACAAACAGTGAAACTACAACAACAATAATGATCAACTGCATTACAGCGGCGTTTATTAAAATTGCCGACAAAAACAGCACAACGATTGACGACAGCGGCTGACAACAACAAAAACGGTGGCAGCAAACAGTTAGGCACGGCAGTTGGCAGCTGAAAGCCAGCGCTGCAACAACAAATAACTTATATTACTTGCTGTAATCGAGTAGCAATAAACTTGAGACGATTTTTCGGGTTATTGCGCAACTTGCAACAGCCGCTCAAAGTATATGCAACAACGTGTATGCAATATGTGCTAAGGGGCACGAGGCTGCCCGCAACATGCACCATGCAACATGTAATGCACAACCACTTATACTAAGTAGCTAAGTGTGTGTACTAATATTGTTGTTGTTGTTTTCTCATTGAGTAGCTCTGCACGATTTCAACGACTTGAGCTCAAATTGTGCAGAAAAAATGCAGTAGTTGCAACAGCAACAACTCACCTGAGTATCTAACGTCCAAATAAAAAGAAAAAAGTAAACATAGAATTGTTGTTGCAGTTGGCAGAAGATGAAAGTTACAGCAATATTGCTAACCTAATATCAGATGTGTATAAACGTAATGGCAACAACAATTTTTCGTTAAACCACATGTCTTGGTGAAAACGGCTCCTTTGGTATGCTGGGGATGCTGCAGTTGGCTATTATCCGTAACATTGGGTACTGAATTTAAATTATTGTTGATTGGCGATATTCAGCTTGGTGAACGGACAGTCAATCAGCAGTTCACCAAACTTCAGGTGTGTGCGTAATCATAATAAAATAATTTGTGTCGAAAGCTTAGAAACTTCGGTTTTTCTCGTAGAAGCTTTCAGAGCTTTCATAAGATCTTTAAGCAAATATGGAACAAAAGGCAGTGTTAAGTTCAAAAAGGCTTCACATTCACTTGTCAGAAAAACATTTCAAGTGTCTCTCCAAAAGTACAATAAAGGCAAAATAAAGAACTAATAACTTAATTAACTCTCCAAAAACAATGAAACGCCGAAAAAGAGAAAAGCTTGTGTAAATAAACTCTCCAAAAGCACTGAAGCGCCAAAATAAAGAATTTTTTTGGCTCTACGTCTTTTCATTTCCAGAATTACAGGTGAAAGTGACATCTAAGTACCGCAAAACGTAAACTACTGACCCAGAATAACCGTGAAAAGCTTACAGGCAAGCTGCAACTATATAATAATGAATGCATAACGGTATGTACCAGCGAGTATGTGTGAGCTTTTGATAAGCCAAAAACACTCGCATAATACGCGAATGAAACTATACACTTTTATGTCTGTATATATATAAAAATATATATGTATATATGTTTATACAGTATGTTTATATATGGAATATTAAATATTTATATGCCGCGCTCTATGCTTCCCGCGTCTATTCATACGCTTGCCAGCAGCGGCCAATCGCTTTACGCGTGGGCGCTTACAAATCTGCAAAAGTCACATGAGTGCGCTTGTTGCCAGCAGACAGCAGCCAGCACCAACACCGGCCGTGCATTAAGTCCAAATTTCGCTGAGTGTGCAAAAAGTGTAAGGCAACGCGCTGACGCACACACGCTCACGGTGTCTCTTGCAGCGCAACGCAAAAGCCCACAAATGAAAAACCAAAACAAACCAAACCAAAGAATGCTGTGGATGCGTCGACTGTCGGTTGGATTTTATGACCACCAGCAGCCGATGCGCCAACAATGCAGCCAAAGCTGCTGCCAACGTGCAACATACATATGTACATGCCGCCTCCACTGCGGCGTCGTTGCGCGTCGGTTTCGGCTTGTGGCGGCGGAGCTGACGCCGAAACATTTACAAGAATTAAGATATACACGCTGCTACATATAAATATTTTATATTTATAAAGGTTCGCGTTTATGAGTATGCATGTGTTTGCATATGCGTGTGCTGTTGCATATGTTCGCTCGTGTTGGCACATGCTGCAAACAGCACTTGCCCTGCGTCGGTTTCGCCACTGACTATGGGATTTTTCCCGCGGATTTTATGCAATTCCATTCTTTTGGCATTGCTGTTGTTGTTGTTGTCGTTTTTTCTGTCGCTGCTGCTGCTGTTTTTTATTTGCTTAAGCTGTTGCATGTTGCAGTTACGTGAGACGCGGTCAGCCGCATTAATAATTAAGTTGCTATAAATTTCACAACACCAGCGCAAAAAGGGATTCATCGCTGGCCATCGTTGTTGCTGGCATTCATACACACACATATTTATTTATTACTGTTGTTTTACAACGGTGTATTTCACAGATTTTCGTAGGCATTGCTGGCGCTTTTATGGCGAAAATAAAAATAAAATTGCATGGAGGAAACTTTAAAGCATGCAGATAAATGCGAAAACGAAGCTGGCGATAGAATTTCTTCTAGGAATTTGCAGACTCGCTTCTATAAACAGTGCAGTATGTATATCTGTAAGCTCGTCTGCTTTTGCAACAGCTGTATAAATAAACTTTTATAATGAAATAATATTTTTTAAAAGGTTTGTTCAAATTTATGTTTAAAGAGTTGCCGACGCAGAGACACTTTTCGGACTAAACGTAATTCAAGCCAATTGGTTTGGCATGTGTCGATATGAGTCATGTCTGTCAATAGCAGGCCATACGTGGGTAGGCGCAATAGATTTCTTCCACCATCTACTGTGCTTTGGGATTATGTATTCTGTAAGGCTAGAGAAGGCTACATAAGACCATAAACCCATCTGACACACTCATTACTGTTAGATGAACCAAAAACCCTGCAGAAAGCAGATCCATATCATATAGTAAGGCAAGACCGCGCTACGTTTCAACCAACACTAGTGATCGAAATGACCTTAACATTAGAAAAAATACAGCTACATTAACATAGAGATTAGATTAACATAACATAGGACCAGCGAGCCTGGTCAATGCTTAGGTGACTCTCGCGCTTCAGTGTGATGTGATTTCAAAATCACGGCAAGCTGGCTGTCATTTGGTTCTGTAAAATAAGAGCAGGCACCGTGCATTCCCAGTTCTGAGGTGGTTCACATCACATGAATTGAATTGGACCAATGATCAGTTTGTTGACGGTGGACTCTCACACAATCGGCTCTATAAAACCTTATGTGCGATGTTGAAGAGACTTATTCCACGGTAGTTGGCGCATATACACCACAATCTGCATCAATTCTATTTTGGGGATTGGGCAGAGCACACTTAAATTCCAATCGTTGGGCATGCTTTCGGCCGACCTTATTTTACAAAGAAGCTGATGCATGCTTCTTATCAGTTCTTCGCCGCGGTGTTTGAATAGCTCAACCGGCAATCCATCGGCCCCCGCCGCTTCGATCTTCTTCAGACCGGTAATTGCTATTCGAACTTCTTCATGGTCGGGCAATGTAACGTCTGCCCCTTCGTCATCGATTGGGGAATCGGGTTCGCCTTCTTTTGGCGTTATGCTTTCGCTGCCATTGAGAAGGCTGGAAAAGTGTTCACTTCAAAATTTTAGTTTTACAGCGTGTGCTCTCAGAGAGTAGAAATACAAGTCAAGTAGAACATCATGCGGCTGTCTGCAGTGATTGCAGCTTCTCGACGTCGAACCTTCCTTGTGTTTGTTTTATTCAAACTTCGCCGAAAGCAGAAAAGGAAAACGGCTCATAAAAACCCAAGAAATCCGATAGTTTGGCACTCTGTAGGTCTCTAATGTTTTTTTATTATAAATATTAACGAGCATTCTGCCAAATTCAAGACCTAGTGCCATAAATTCCAAATGCTTCAAAATAATTTTTGTACATTCTCACATAATTAGCATACATATCGAACTATATATCAACGTATTTATAAAAATATGCATATCCTTCTACCTACTCGCTGCCGCTCACTTCTATACTCCACTTAAATTTCTGATTTTTTGTCATTTTTCTTCTTTCGCTGCTTTAATTTCATACTTTCATGGTCCACCATAATTTTAATTGGATTAACATGCTTTATACGATGTTTAGCCCGCAGTCATTTGCCCTCCGTATTAGTTTAAACTGCATCAAAACACCTTTGTGTGACGAGCTGAGCTGAGCGGTGTGCCATTGAAGCCGGTGCTTCAAGACAGGACTCGAATGGCTCGGAGTAGAACTAAAGTGGCAGTGCTTACGCTGATTCCAATGGCATCGAACCGCCAGTTCGAACTAAACGCGACATAAAATATTGTTATAAAAAAGGGAAAATGACAAAAATGATCTCATAAATTATCGGCAGAAATCATAACATGCCAGCCAAACACACCAACAGTACAGCAGCCAAGCCAAGCACCGCATCATGGCACCGATGGCTAAATTCAAAGAGCGGAAGACCGTCACCGTACACATACTTATATACGCCGTTACACCAGCAATTGCTGCGACGAGCTGTGAGGCGTAGAGCATTCCGCTTTGGGCGCGCGCGTTTGGTTAACAACCAGCCAGCAAGCGCACCGCAATGCGCCAAAATCGCTGACTGCAATGCCATTGTTAACTTGGATTCCCTGAATTTGCTGTGGTTGTTGCTATTGCTGACGTGCTTATTGTTGCACACATGTGGCAAATCACCGCGCAATCTGCACCTTACCTGCCGCAAACCCGTTGAAGGTTAGTAAACGAGTACAAAGGAGCAGCAGAAACAGTCCGCAGCGCACGGCACAGCGCGCTCCCGAAAGCCTCTCTCTCCACTACCAATTGGCGCAAGATTCGCGTTAAATCGCAACCAAAACTATCAATAGGCAACATTTAAGTGCGCTGCAAACAATTTGGTGAAATGAAGTGAGAAGTGAAAAAAGTGTTGCCAAATGCGCCCAATTGGGGACCCAATTGACGACCGCGCTCACACACATACACGACTTTCAGGCGCATTTGCGTCTGCTCGCGATAATGAAGCGCCCAGCCGAGTGGCACTTGAAAGTCACACGCGGATGTAGCGCAACCGCTTACAGTTGTATGTGTGTATGTGTGGAGAGGCAGAGACCAGAAATAATGGGAGGGATTTTTGAGTTTTAGAAGTCTCATTAAGAAAAAGTTCAGATCATCGGTACTCGATAAAAATTTGGAACGAATCTCTTCGATTTGTGTATCGAACATTTATTTTTACCATACAGTTTAAAAGCTTTTATGATGAGCTTTTTCATGGCGGAAATAATATTTGAGATTTGCTGTAGCTAATGAGTACTGATCGCTTTAAAGCATTTGCTTCAAGTTTTTGAAACTCTGTTTTCATGAACGTTCAAGCTTTCAAGCTGTAAATCGTCGGTATTAACTTCGAAGCTTTAAGCTCTTGAAGGCACAAGTTTTAGAACTGATCACCAACAATTTCGTAATATTTATCAAATATTAATTTTTTATTCCAAACAGTAGCCCCCTCGTGAGAAAAATATTGCGGCGCCACGAGTTTTCTGCTATTGAAAATTTTGTATACACAGCTACATATATTCAACCACTGAAGTCTTGCACTTCAACCATTCAAGTCGTTTTGATTTACAATCCCATTTCGATTATAATCAATGGCTTCGCACATTTGGCATTGGACACTTTGGTTTCAGCTCGTGGATTAAGCGAAGTTAGATAAGGAGCGCTTCAAAAGGGTATGCATGTGAATATGCATGATATAAGCATGACTGGTTCAAGCTACGGTTCGTGAATGAGTATGTGGTAGAGCTATATGGGAACTGCGACCTTTGGTCCTATATCAGGTATAGTTACAAAGCGATTCTGAACAAATCCAGGGGCCTTTTGGGCTCGACTGAGGTGATATATTTCCTGCCCACGTAGATAGAACCTAGGGCCTTGAGCCTGCTTCTGCAAATTTCTAGGCAATCCATAATCAGATATTCTGAAGTTTCCTGTTCCATGTGCAGAAACGGCAGTTCGCGCAAGAGTCTATGTCCATATTGGACACGTACTTCCTGAGCCTGCTGTGCCTTGTATAGAGCTCGACAAGGGGACGGAATTTGTATCAGGGAAGGTAGATCATTTCATTAAACCTTGAAAGCTCTTTTATAGTGTGAGACCCCACCGCAATGCATGTTTCTGGTCCCATTATCCTGGGCTCTGCCGCAGAGCTGACTAGTTCGTCAGCCAGCTCAGTCCCCTTTATACCTCAGCACCCAGATGACCCAGTTTCACACTGAAAGACGCTTCAGCATTTCTATAAAATCCTCCACTAAAAGCGATTTAACGTCATACACTGAAATCGCCTTTAGTGCCGCTGGACTATGGCTATGTATAGCGATACGCTGGTTGCTATAGTTGCAGTGCAGATGGATCTCTGCACACTGACTTATAGCAAAGACTTCTGCTTGGAAGATGCTCGGAAAGCCTTTCGTTGGTATGGATAGTTCAAACTTAACCCTCTTTGTAGCGCCGTACCTTGGAAGTAGGGTCAGTGGTGTGACTTCCTCAATTTTACATATACAGTATACATACATGATTTTATAAACACATTGAAAATTCGCAAATTCTTCTCTTTTAATCTTAATTTATCTCCAACTTTAGTGCTTTCCCTCGAATCGCTAACGCATCCCAGCCGCCCACCGACAAAGCGGTCGCACAAAGTCGCCGAACTGCACCATTGTTTGCCCATCAAACCCAATTAATGTCGCACTCAAAGGACTCACGTTTATAGCAGCTTTTATCATTAGTTCTGGCGTTCTTCCTTTTTGGCTATACAAACCAAATTTGAATTTATTAGCGTGCTTGGCAAACACCTCCGACTCAAACCACCCGCAATTCAAAGCAAGCGATCGCGAGAGCAAAGCACAACAATCGCACAGCTGTGAAGACCGTAAACTGCTCATGCAGAACAATAAAGAATGGAGATCGAAAATCGGCAACCGAAAACCGAAAGCCGAAATTCGCAAAAGCGATAAAGTGAAAGGATTAAAGCCAAGTTAATTTTCGTACTCAGTTATTGGCGGGTTGAAAGCAGTGCGCAGGCCAGAAACGGTGGAAACGCCGAGCCAATATCAAGCTGCGGTGTGAGCGCTACTATTTGTTGTTGCTGATCGGGCGGCGCGCAAATTTATGGCAACCACGTGACAAAGTTGATGTCCTCACCTATTAAATTGCATTTGCCAAAAATCAACGACAATGAGGCATGTGCGGCACATGCAATTTACTTGGTGATGGCTTAAAGCCCAGCACTGGGAGCGCGAACAAAGCAAGCATTCGGAGTCATTGTCATTTCAATAATTTGGTGGAACGTCGCTTACCCATGCGACCTATGGAGATATTTTAACACCTTTCGCACATATGTATCGAGCTGTGTATGTATTTTTGTGTGTGCAGCTGCGCCTCCTTTGTGTCTTTGGTTTTGCACGCGCGCTTCTTCAATGCCGCTCAGCTTAATCCAAAGCGATCGAACGTGTTGAGCGCTTATGATCTGTGCCACAATAATTCACAAGATCGCAAGGGTTTTTAATTTTTTTCGTTTTTTTTTTTTTTTGCTTTTCTTTGTGCTTCATTGTTCTGCTCCCCACAAATGTCGCTTTGTATTTTCGTTTGTCAGTTATAAATTTTCGTTATTCTCCGTGACTTTAACGTGTTTTAAGCCACACCAGCAAACATATACAAACATTCGTATGTAGAATTGGGGCGCGTACGAGTATAATCTCGATATAATCGCCAGCCGCAATATACACATGCAACATGCGATATATCGCAACGATTCATATCACAATGCCAATTGTATCGATGTGCTGACATCAATGAGTGCTTATTGAGTTCAATCGCATCGTTTGCGAAACGTAAACGCAGACTTTGGGCAGAGGTGTGTGCATAGCGACGTCATTACTTCCACACGAATGCCTGAGTGTGGCCGATTGCGATTTCCGCTCTTTTTAAAAATCATGCCTTTTTCTGTCTCGAATAATTTTCGCATAATATGTAGCAAGCATTCGGAGTCGGCTTAAAATGTGCAGATTGTTTCATTTGTCGAATAATGTCCGGTCTTAAGCCACAAATTCAAGGAGACACTCCAATCTGCAAATAAAATATTTTGACAAGTGTTTACCGAAGTCCTTGTGGATATCGCAGCGTGTAACCCGCGAGATTAACCACGACGAAGACCACGGAAGAAATCAAATGCACTGTATTGCTGTAGGGAAGCCCTCGGCAAAAAAATTTAGACTCTCATCAAAATGATTCCTTTGTTTCTTTGAAACAATAGTTAAGCCCATAATGTTCTATGGGCTTTTGTATGGTGAAAGCCGCTGAAAAAGCCTGCAATAACGAAAAAATTGGCTGATGTTCAACCGGCTGCTCTCATCAGGTTTTATGGTGCAGTACAAACCACACCAACTATTGGGCTATTCGCCTTGCTGCATATAGTAGCGGTGGACATATACGAAGGTGTATGACTGCTAAAACTGCACGCTGACCCAGAGAATCCGATTACTTACATGACTGTGAGCCTAGGAACTCTGAAATCCTGGCACAATTTGATTTCATTCCCAATTACTTGGATTACAAGGTCGCCGATCCCAGCTCTGGTTTTCATTTTTCTGCTCACATTCCTTCGAGGGAACCATGGGCGATGGGGATTCGCTGGAGGAGAGGGGCGGTGAAATGATTTTAAGCTTTCGGGGAAGGTTGCTGGAGAAGTACACTGCCCGCAACTTTCTGTAGCCTTCATTTTGGGCCTCCTGACTACTGCAGCGTCTTCCAAGTGTGGGTAGTTATCATGAAGGTATCAGTAGATCGACAGCTCCTTACCCTTAGCTTCAAGTTACTTTATTATAAACTGGCCTGGCCACAGGAAACTGTCAGGTCAGGTCTTGCTTGAAAACTACGGAGTTGAAATGTATAGGAGCTCCGGGGTTTGTTACAGGACCGTTGGGATTCAACCAAGCTCAGCAAGTGTTGGTCAACTACCATCAGCTGTCCGGCCGCAAGTCCAAGTGGCCCGGAGTGAATCGGAGGAAGTCTGGAAAGCTCTTCATTCTCAGCAAAGTTCACTTTTTAATAGTTGCAGGAGTGCTGAGAGCTGTTCTAGCGGAATTTATGCAGTAAAATAGAACAGCTTAGTGGATGCCAGTTGCATCAGCTATTCGGAGAAGATGAGGTAGAATCAACTCAACTCTTCCTGCTCTACTGTCCCGCTTTTGCCACATCAAGGCAAAAACACCTCGAAACTTGCGAGGGAAAGACAACAGAAGCGAAGTAGTTAATATTTAGTCAATTGCGCTCCACTACATGCCGTAACTGAGGGCACGAGTGCGTGCCTCTGTTGGCTGTTGAAAATTTAACCTGTCTCCCTGCCAAACCTACCTACACTCCAACCGTTTTCACATTAGCGGAAAGCGAATTACCGCAAGCAACACATTCGAAATAATAGAGTGGAGTACCGCACATATGATTTGTGTAACCGCAATGCATTGGCACATTAATGAATTCAAAACTCACGCACACACAGAAATATGCAACATCAAATGGAAATTACACTCACACACACAAATGTGTATTTACGCAACTAACACTAACACATCGTTATGCAAAACTGCATCAGCTCTTCATTATGCGTTGGCAATTCTCCATGTGGCATAAAATGTGTTGCACATTCGCACATATGCGGATGCCGCTTGTGTGCTGGTCACGGATTGTGGCAACGCGTAACTCACTGCGAAACAGCCATAAAACTGGGGAGCAAATCGCGAGGTAGCAGAAGTAGACGTCGCACAGCGCAGAAGACGAGTGACAATTTGATTTATCGCCGCACTTTTGCTTAAATATGGCAATTTCAAGCGGCGCAACGGCGACAAACAACAGTTGCCGCCGTCGCGGTACAAACAATGTGCGCTGCATAACTACTCATAACGGCGTTGCGCTCACACGTCTACGCTGAAGGTTTGTTTTGGTAGCCGACACCGATTTAATGGCGCATACGAAGCAGTTGCTGCAACAACAGCAGCAACAATTGCAACCGGAGCGGTTGCATAATGCTCGGCGTCGGCGGTCGGCGTGCAAGCGGCAGCAATCAATGCGAAATGCCAATGGCATTGTGGGCACAACACTCAGCCTGCGCACGTTGCTCCATTGCGCATCAGCGCGCGTTATGGTCCAAGGATTTCACAATTTCATTGGCTACATTTCGTACCTAGCTGCCAACCTGCCTGTCTGCCTACCTGCATGACTAACTGGTATTTAGGTGAGTCCATATGTGTCGGCTACCGCTGCTTCCCGGCACTGTGCGCTATCTACGCTCTCAGCGTCATAATTCAAATTGTTTCGCTACCATTGCCGCTCCTATTGCCTCTTCGGCTATGTTTGTCGACTCTGTTGCAAGCAACTTGGTAGTGCATAATTTCGTTTATTTGTTGTTCTTCTGCTGGAGGTGATTGCATTGCTTTATTTTTGTTGTTGCACCATTACCATTTTGTCTCTTCAGAATCCTTTTTCTCTGTGGCAAGGTTTGTCGAGTCTAGATAGCATTTCGCCTTCTTCACAATCTTGCATGTTGGTACGGGAGCTTTTAGTTGGCTTTAAATGGACGCTGTAGACTGCAATATTTCTTGTTATATTCGAGTTCAGCGAAAGAAGATCTACGCAGACCAAATATTTAGATTTCTAACGGCGATTTCCTCCAAGCGGTTGTTAGATGGAACATAAGCACCTCGCTATATATACCTCCAGCCGTATTCTCATTTTTTTTTCACTTTATTGGATGAAAACCCGACAAAATTAGATGTATTTTGCTGTCCGGTACCAAAAGTGAAGAGATCTCCATAAATTTGTCTTTGTCTAGGACTGAAGAGGCGTCCTTTGTAAGTTCATTTCGTCTTATACCGCGTGATCCTGTCGCCTCCACATAATAGGTTAAGAAATTATCTTTCTCTGTGACAAGGCTTGTGGAGTCTAGATACGATTTTGCTGGCTTCATAATCTTGCATTTCTTGTTATATTCGAATTCAGCGGAGGAAGTTTTCCGAAGACCAAATATTCAGATTTTCGACCGGAAGTCCCCCCAAAGAGCTGTTAGACGGGACATAGGTATAGGTAAGTTAGATGTCTTCAGTCGTCTTAACTTCCTCTGCCTACTACAGTACAAGAAGTGAAGAGAGCTCGATAAGTCCTAAACAAAGACTGAAGAGGCGTTCTTTGTAAACTCATCGGTTGTCTCATTTCTTTTAGAACCTCGCTATTCTGTAGAGAATAGGTAAAGAAGCTTGAAGTTT
This sequence comes from Bactrocera latifrons, assembly GCF_001853355.1. Lineage (NCBI taxonomy): Eukaryota > Metazoa > Arthropoda > Insecta > Diptera > Tephritidae > Bactrocera > Bactrocera latifrons. The sequence continues at coordinate 1,288,570 of NW_017537046.1, forward strand.
TCTGTAGCCTGATGTTCGAGATAATGTGTGATAAGTGTCCATCCACGATCCTAGGTCCCTAAACCGATATCAGCATTCTACTTAAAAACATGATCGATCTTCTATAATTACTAAAAGCTGTGATTCATACAATTTAGTTTAGACAGGCCTCTAGACAATTAATTACTATCTATACGGACTACTTTTATGCATTAGGAGAAGTCGAGTATGCCTGTTTTGTTTTTATAATGTCCTGACGTCCTCCATAGTTAAACAAAAAAATATTCTGATGACGATACCTTGCGGAAAGAAATTGGGATCGATACAAGCGTCCTGTCAGGGACATTAGTTTCCCACTTACCTACACATATATTCCATGTTTCCTGAAGTCGTATGTTTCCTTTGATACACTAATTTAGTTTTATGTTGCCATGTCGCTTATGACACACTCGTCACAGCTCTATTTGTTCGCAAAAGAGTTTGCATACTCACATATTTTCTAGCCAAAGCCAGTTTACTAGTCACATAACTCGGCTACGTTCAGCTAAAAGCTGCAGACTACAACGGGGATTTTTGTTTCTTGTTGCACGCTCCTTACATTTACCGCAACGACCAACAGCTACGCGTTGCATGCTGCTTTTTACCAATATCGACAACAACATCAGCATCAGCATCACCATTACCATCATTCATTCAAGCGTGATGGCGACGGTGACACCGACTGCGAAAGCGACAGCGCCAGCAAACAGCCAAAGCCACACAGCTGCTGTTACAACGAGCGCCATCCCTGGCAAACACGCCGCTGACTTCTTTCCCTCGTGTTCAGCGAGGCCTCCATGTTCAATTGACGGGCATGCATAGTGTCACTATTGGTCGCGACTGCTGCCTAGCTACCTGGATGCCTGCCCAGCAGCGGTTCATACGCACTGCCACGCTCACCTTGATTTCCGTCATGATTTGCACTAGATTCTGCAACAATCTGCACACACATATGCGTATGTGTGGTGGCGTCGCCACAAATGCTGCCTAAGTGTTGCTGCAAATGCGTTCAATATTAGTAACGTTGTTGTTGTTGTTGCCGTTGTGAGTCTAACTTTATTTTATGCATCTGCTTGCATCCTTTTCTTTTCTTTTCGCTGTTGCTGTTGTTGCTGTCGCGTCACCGATTATTTATGAGTTCGATTGCTGTGATGCGTTCGAACTGATTGCGCCAACAACGGTGACTCGTTGCATTTGCCCAACAACCAATAACACACTATATGTTGGTGCGTGAGTTGTATGCTGGCTGTCACGTGTGTGTGCCGTACGCATTCAGCTGTCTTCATTTGCCATGCCAAACTGCAATTTATATGCAACCATTTGTTGTTTGTAGCATTGGCAATTTTCTTGCTGTTGTTGTTGTGGTCGTAGCGCACGTAGTTCTTAGTTTTAAGTTCTAAACAGAGAAAAACGAAAATGTGCTTGATAAATTATGAAGTTGTGATTTGCATGCCGTTGTTATGACGCGTGTTTCAATCAAAATTCCAAGCTGCTGGCAACTCAGTCAAGGGTTGGGTCAGCTTTGAAGGTGCTTGCTGGCCGATAAAGCTGGCAATGTGTCACACGTAGAGAATGATGGTTTAGTCATAGATCTGCGCACAAATCGAATACAAAGATGTCAACTGAAGGCGACGATTAAGCCTGAAAGTTTGAGTTGTTACTCATTCATTTAATAAGTGGCGTAAATCAGGCATCGTGCACAGGATTTAGCTTGCCATTTTCAGCTCACCGTACTCTCTTCCAACGTTTTTGTTGAATATATTAATTCATATACACAAACCAAATGCCATTCCCGACTCAAAAAAGTATCTGCCGCATTCCCTTCAGAATTCTAGCTTGATATACCTCTGGACAGTATCGAAACTTACAACAAAAGCTCCTTATAAACCTTTCTTTACAAAACTCTGAAGCAAACAATTACTCAACCACAGTTAAACTAAAAACACGAAAGTTTGACCTTATTGTTTACATTTTCCCTAGGTCAATGACACATTTGTTAACATTTAGCCAAGTCCACAACCATCGTTTACATTTAGCCAAGTCAACAAGACTTGTTGACATTATGAAGTCATCGACCTTGTTGTTAACATTTTTTGTGGTAACTGACCCTTTTTTTAGCCAAGTCAACAACATTTGCTTATATTTGAGGTCTCTGGCACTTTTTTACATTTTATGGGATCAATGATCCCTTTGTTTACACTATGAATACAAGTCCACAACCTCTGTTTACATTTAGCCTAGCCAATATCCTGTATCTATATTTGAGGTCATTAGCCCTCTTGTTTACATTTTATAGGGTTAATGATCCCTTTGTGAAGACTTTATGGTCAATGACCTTGTGCTTACTTTTTCTAAGTTCTTGTTTCTTCGTCAAAAAAATGCTATGATTCATTAAAGACAACAAAAGCTTCATTCTTAAATTAGATCTATGGGTCGTTTTCTTTGTATTTCTTGAAGTAACTACTTGCAGTCTTGAAATACTATATAGAACAGCTAAAAGTATTTTTGCTCTAATACATCAACTTATGACCTTAAGTAAAATTATAGTAAAAGCTCACAAGCTAACCTATCAAGTCCAATTCTCATTTATTATAGAAGGTACAAAATATTTTACCGAAAGGAAGAGTCTTAGAGTAACCTTAACCGAGCGACTGATACAAGCTTCAAGTATTTAATATGGCAATTATTTCCTACAGAGTACAAACTGCTTCACTTGCATATGCAACCGGCCAACCTGCTTGGGTTTATTCCTCAAAGAGGATCAAGTGCTAGAGCTTATCGCGAGAACAAAACGTTTTGCGGCTGCCAAATTGCCACTGTTTGTAACAAAAATAATTATGCAAGGCATAAATTCTTGAAAAGAAGACCACATAAAGGAATTTCRWGCAGCGCAATTTTAACAAAGCCAYGCTAAAGGTAAWGCAAACCGCGTTTGATAAGAATTTCGCGATTGAAGTTTGAATACATTCGCCGAATTGCAAGTTTTATAGAGAAAGCGGAGATTTAAACAAATTTKGSGAACGAGGAAAGATAAAACTTGACGTGCGGCACAACAAAACGAAGAGGCGTCACCAGACAACGCGCTGTAGATATTCACACCACGCCTGCCGCGCCCATTCAGACCGACCGCCAGCTTATCACCGGCGCTGACAGCACGCATGTCAGAATGAGCGGCAGAGGGGAACCAACGCCGCGACCAAAATGCGAAAGTTAAGAAGTCGAATAAGTCGCAAAGCAGTTCATGAAACCTCAAGAAGTGCGACTCTCACTACAAACAACCGCAGCAGCAACCACAAAAGCAATTTTTTTGCAATTTAGGTTTTCCTATCAATTTAAGATGCGCGCGTCGGCGCAGAAACACAGCCGAAATTAATAATACAAATAATAATAATAATAATAATTTTGGCATATTAACGCAACGCCGAGCATGGGAAATGTTTTTAATTTGTTTGCAAAGCGAAGAAGAAAGTAAATGAAAAAAAATATGACAAAAAAAATAAATTCGATAAAACAGCGCAGGAGGGCCAGCATATTTCTACACGCTTGTTTCTCATTGTTTTTATTTTTTTTTTTTTTATTTTTATTTTTTTTTTTATTTTATTTATTTTTTTTATTTTGTTCAACCACACCTTACCTGTCGTGGCATGCCACAAAGTCGTGTTGTAGTGTTGGGACTGTTGCCGGCGCATGCTGCCATCCGCGTGGCATGTTGTGACATGATGTGGGTACGTCATGATTTCGGTTTGCCGCGCACTGGGGCGAAGGTGTCATGGAGATGTGGCAGCATATTTATTTTTTCGCAACCTTTTTTTTTTTTTTGGTTTTTTTTTTTTTTGACTTTTGGTTTATATGATTTCTTGGCTGTGAGGCATATTTTAGTGCATAACCATATAAATTTTGTAAGTAAGAAATAATATAGTTTTCATGCTTTAAATATTTGAATCTTGCCTGTTTGAATACTGAATATGTGAGTATGAACCCGATTTTCCTCACCATGGCGTAATGCAGGAATTAATCCGGGCATCAATAGTATACTCGTAAGGTCTTGACAAAACCGCGATAATTTGACCATATTGGTTACATTCTACCGAGGTAAAGAACCCCTTTGTTTATATTTTATGGGTCATTGGCCCATTTGTTTACAGTTAGCAAAGTCAAAAACCTTTGTTTACATTTTCCCGAGATTAATGCCACCTTCGTTTGAAAGCTGTGTAACGTATAAGAAACGGAGTTCGAAACTAATGACTACTAATAGTACAGTTGAATCTATTTGGGTTTCAAAAGAATGACTATGGCTAGCTTTTCTCTATTGGAAACAATGTGCAAGTTGATCACAGTAAGCCTTGACCAGCACTTAAGCCAAAAGATAAGAATACGGTGAAGTGAGATATTGCAAACTCACTTACTGTTTCGGTTGTCAAATCAACATTGATTCATTCCTGCCTGACTGTGAGATCTTAGTAAGTTGGTTGTTTCTATAGCTCATGCTCCACTATGTATTCAACCTTATGTAGTAAATATACATTCTGAAGTACGGTGTCATGTCATCATGTGAGCTTTCCCTAAAACCACGCTCGGTGTTCCAACTGCTGTTCACAGCTCCATTTTAAGGTCCTACTTTTAATTTAAGACACTGACCATCATTTTCTTTAACTCTCATGGCTCACACTGTATATTTTTTACCTCTCATCTGCTGTAAGTTATTTTGACATCGCTCCGCGCTTTTTTGACACTCCTTGATTTTGCGTTTAAACTTCGGTGAGTGCGAAAGGGTTTAGAACAAGCAATAAAAGGCAGATAGACTGATATTTATTCTTATATGCTTATACACCTCTTCACTATTTACAGTCTCATACTAGATATATGAACATATAAGGATCAAAATTAATGAAGCATTGTAGTCAAACTTTCGCGTCAGTGAATTTCGCATTTCGCTCAAAATTTCGAAGGTTTTCTTGTTTCAAAGGCGGACATTGATATGGGTTGAGTTTGGTCGAGAGCGGTAGAATTATTATTATGACAATGAAGCTTAATAAATGAACTTTAGTACACACGCTATTGTGTGTTCTTATTAGCTCCATTTTTCTCTACATCTCTTGTATCGTTCCTTCTAAAGGGTAATCCATTTCGAATTTCCCCACTTTTTTAAAGAAAAGAACAGAAACTTCAATTTAATGGACAATGTTGATTATCGTTCGAAAGCACATTCTTTGGCAGCTATTTTTTGAAGATTATATTTTTCAAATGTTGGTCGCGGCTAAGTCTCAGATAGCCCATGCGTTGAGTCTAATTTTCGATGAATGTTAATTGGCGAATTACGCGTGTATATCACACGTTGTTCAATCGAACGGCCCTAAATATGAAATTATCTCCTTAATTACTTGTGAAATTATCTCTCTCTGATAACGGTTGCCATTGACGGTTACGCTCTCAACGGCATCATTTTTTGAAGAAATATGGACAAATTTTTTGACCTGTTGATTTTTTGAATGAAATGGGAGCTTTTGAATATCTTAAGGTAGCTTTTTGTGTCAAATGAGGCAATTTTGCTTGTTTACAAACCCATTGAGCCAGAAATTGACCTAATCGTTGAACAAAATTTGGCTCGAAAACTTTGAAATTTCTTGGAACTTTGCAAGAGCTCATAAAACGAAGCGATATCGACTGAAAGGTCGAGCGGCTTCAGGTCTTGCAAAAGCTGTATTTCGTAAGTTCTAAATTTAAGATCTCGACGTTAAATGAGCTAACTCGTTCCATACGTCGGCCAGAGTTGCTGTGAACGGCGCCGAATGGACTCTCCTCAGGCTTTGTGTAGACTCTCAACTCCGGCTCCGTCTACATTGTCTTCACTCCGTGCTGGACGTGGTCTATTCGGTCGAATATTATCAAATAATGAATGCAAGTTCTACTGAAAAATGTACCGCTACTTGAATCACCCGTTACTCTTCACATAATTCTTTGCCTCTACTACTTTCCAATTTATTTCGTAAATTGACAATTCTTTCCAAACTCCATTAATGTGTTCGAACCACTACAGCCTTCATTTCACCAGCTCTCAACAATACTTTCTATATACACACTCACAATTGCTCTCTCTCCCTCTCCACTACGCGACCGTAGCACCTTTCTGCTGTGGCGAGTCTTAATTCAAAGTTTTGATAGATTGTATGACATAATGTCTACACAAAATGAAGATTTATGCAACGATTAGAAATGTACAACAGCAACAAACATTAGATAAAGCGACGACCGAACAAACAAATGGCCAACAGCAGCAGCGTCCGCAGCACGGACGGACACTTTGTGGACCACTTCCGTCACATAATAAATTCATAACGAAAAGCATACACAAACAACAACCACATAGAAGCATATGCAAAAAAGTGCGCAGATGAACAGTTATTCCGACTAAGGTTGAGTGGTGAGCTCACAACAGCAATATGCAGCAACAAATAGTGTGTGACATTTCCATGAGTGGCGCGGCGAAAAATGTGGCAATGACAGTGTTGCTACATGCGAGCACTTACCACATTTGTTGTTAATGTGATTTTTTTCTGCGCCTTTGCCCAACAACCCGCTGCACAACAAAGCTTGCTTCGCTGCGTGCCAGTAACAGCAGCAGCGCATAAATCATCGTAGATCATTGGTTGCTGGATCAATATATCAAAATAGTGCCACCACAGGTAAGTTCTAATAAGAAGAGCGACAATCTAATGTGCTTGTGGAGTAAAGAGAATTTACGAAATTACGTAAACCCAACGCAGCATTTTAGTGGATAAAGACATCTTCGGTTCCGATTGTGTTGAAAAGCGGCCTTCTTATTTCAAGATCCTTGGCTAGAAATCTGAGGATCTTCTGGACAAGTGTATAGAAACCCAGATGTGCAATTGAATTCCTTTGACGTTCAGGATCCATGCTAATTTGTTCTCTTTGGACCGATGGAACTGGAAATTATTTGAGACATTGAGAACTTAATATACCTCTATACTGTATTTCTGTTAATTAGGGACACCAGCGACAGGTGTCAGGTTTGTTATATATCTTCTTGGCCTTAGTCCCCTTAGAGTTATCAGAAAAGTTGGAATGTTGATCTTGACTCGTCCAATCTTTCGCAAAGATAAGTAAGGAGAATGAACTGGGGTCGAAGAGTTCCTAAGATTTCTCACATATATACCCCTGATTATTAATTATCTGCAAATACTAGTCGTAGATCTAGGTTGTTGAGGAATGTTTGTCCTGACTCGTCCAAGCTATCGCGAAGATAAATAAAGAGAATGTGCTGGAGTTGAAGAGGTCCCAAGATTTCTCATACATACAACTGATCATCATTAATCTGCACACCAGTCATAGATCGGAAAGGCCTCGGAAAAGTAACGCTTCTTACTGGGTTGCCGAGGGCTGCATATAACTCTTCGTTATACAGAAAATTTTCTGGACTGCGAAACCGTTAGTGATCGAAACAAATAATAAAGAAAATGTAATATATTTCTAAACGTAATGGTATCTACTCATTTATATGCATGATGGATATAAAAATCAATGGAAAAAGAGAAAAAAAGGTAATTCATGCCTCAGACTGAACTTGAACAGATTGTTAGAACTTAAAAAAAGAACAGCTAAAACATACACATATAAACACAAGGCAACAACATAAATTTACAGATAAAAGCTAGCATGCAAATACAACAACAACAATGAAATGTGTATGGAAAGCAACTTTTCTTTATAGTGTGCGTGTGTGTGTGTGTGTGTTTGATTGCACGTGAAATTATTACACTTGACATGATTGAATGTGCCGCAACGCAAATGAACCTACAACAGCAGCAACAATAAAGGTGGCCGTGCTGCACTCCAGTCACTCCAGCCAGCTTTTGCAAACCCGACTGACCATAAGGCAATGTCACCAGCGACTTAGTGTCCCCAACTGGGCGGCTATTGCAAGCACGCACGGACGCACAAGCTCACATACATTCACACTCATACACGCTTCTTTATACGCCGTTTGCATTCCTCCGCTGCGAACCGAAAGGGGGCGCCAATTACAGGCTGGGCGCTCCAAAGCGGCTCACAACAAACAGCAACGCAGCCGTGGATCGCACGATCGGCCGCTTGGTTGCGCCAGTACGCTGCTGCTTCGCCCATCCGACAGGTCATCCATCGTTTTGCACATATATACACGCGTTGCATTGCATTTGCACACATTTATTGATACGACGTGAAAAAGCAGTTAGTCGACTGCCTGCTGTGCGCTACAAAACCGGCTAAATGCAGTCGCTGGAGACACTGCGAACGCGCTGAAGTGTGGCTCTGACCACTTAAGTCGGCGCACCGCACTCTGTGCCGTGTGTTTGTTGCCCGGCACTGCACGGCTGACTGTCTTAATGATCGTAATAATGTCATCTTTCACTGGCAATAATCAAAATACTTATAATTACTGGCTGAATGTAATGCCGCTCACTATATTTTCTATGAAAATACCATTTTTCGTGCTCTTTTCCGATTATACCGGGAAGTGAACAACAGACATAGAGGCTTAACACACATAACTTTGACATCAGATAACAAATATCCAAATCGAAGTTTCAATATTTTAGCTAATAGATCCAGTACGTTATAAGAATAATCTAACACTCGCCTCCATTGGAGCTCCAGAACTGCACCTCACTCTTGCCGACGTACCGTTGGAAAAGTCAATGAAATTATGGAAAAGATTGACTAGGACCGTTACATAAGCAGCCAAGACATCGCTAAGGAACTTAACATTCATCATCAAATGGTTTTGAACTATTTAAAAAAAATTGGCCACAAAAAGAAGCTCGATGTTTGGGTACCACATGAATTGTCTGTGAAAAATTTAGTGGACCGAATTAACATCTGCGATTCTTTGCTGAAAATAAATCGAACCATTTCTGAAGTGAATGGTAACAGGAGACGAAAAGTGGATCAAATACGACAATAATGTGCGAAAAAGATCATGAACCAAGCCTGGTGAAGCTCAACACAAAACTAGGATTGCCGCCTCGAAAGGTTATGCTGTGTGTTTGGTGGGATAAGAAAGCAATCATCCACTATGAGCCGTTCCAGCCTAGCCGTACGATTCATTTTACATTTTACTGTCAACTACTGATGAAATTGAAGCAAGCAATCGAGAAAAAACGGCCGGGACTGATCAACAGAAGGGGCTTCGTCTTCCATCAAGCCAACGCTAGATCGCACACAACTTTGATGACTCGGCAAAAACTGAGAGAGCTTGGCTGGGAAGTTTTGATGCGTTCACCATATAACTCTGAGCTTACACCATAGGACTATCATTTATTTCGGTCAATGCAGAACTACCTCAATGGAGTAAATTTGGCTTCAAGAGAAGCCTGTGAAAATTACCTGTCGCAGTTTTTCGCCGAGAAACAATAAAAGTTTCATCCAATGTATAATAATAAGCGTGACGAGATAAGTCAGTTAAGTCATATCCATCTGTACACAATATATACGAACTGGTCCCACAGTTTTTAAAATATCGTTCTGAAATTTTGCGCTTTTCTCACTAAGAATGGCCGCTATCGGACCTCTATACCGAGCAATCGGAACGAATTGCTTAGGCTGTTGTGTATTCTCCGAAGAAATGGTTTAGATCTAATCACTATAGCATATTGTTGTCAGACAAACTGACCGACTACAGTTCTTCTAAAGAAGCTTTTGTATTTGTAGAGAATATTATAACTCCAAAGCAACTGATGTTAAGATTTTCTCTTGCTTTTTTACATTTTACCAAAAATTCTAAAGCCATAAAATAAATTAATTAAGTTACAATGCGATTAAAATAGAACTTTATAATTCATTTTTTTTTTTTTCAATTTTCAAAATGCATGCTACAGTTTGTCAAATACGCGGTTGTTTTGTAGTGGCATTTCTTGATTTATTGCCTTATTTATACTTCGCGAAATAGAGAAATCACACTGACAAATTATAATAGTTGCTTATGCAAAAGTTTCAAATTTATGGTTGTATACTGAGTCAGCGACGGTGAGGGTTGGAAATTTATGCAACGCAAAGATTGGCCTTAACAAAGCAATACCCTTTTACTTACTTATATGATGGTTGGCTGTTTCGTCTGGCCGACAACTTCTCGCCGTCATAACCCTGCAGTATCAAAAATTATTCGAGAGGGTCGCTGGAGAAATGTGAAACCAAGAATCTGATGAAAACCTTCTGACCATAAAACATACCTAAAGTCTTCTAATCAAAGTTTAATCAGCGTACCCCGAAAGAGCTTTAGGGATATATTATCCGGTGTGAAGAATTTATATCACTATTTCCTACTTAGTTGCACAGTATTTTTTTTTTTATGTATCTATCGATATCATCTGTATATATATCAGTATGTACTTTAAAGTAACTTTAAGCCTCTTCAAACGCTCCTTAGTAGCTTAACTTCTCTACGAAAAAGCCTTTTGAAGTGACATAAAACTTCAGAAAACTTCTGTTTTTTGATTACTTTTGTTACTTTTTTAGATTTTATTACCAATACATCGAAAACTCGGCATTTTACAGTCTCACACCAAATACGTTATAATGTATGAAAAAATCGTCTGCGCTGCGGGTGAAACCAAAAATTTGCCTAAAAAATTCATACCACAACTTTTCGCTTCCCATTACCTCATTTCAATTTTTTGACGCATATTTTCCAGCGTATCCTGCGCTGTATGGTGGCGCCACTTCAACTTTGCACACATGTAATCGGATCATCAAAGTGCATATTGGATTTTTCACTATATATTGCCTTTTTAATATCACAAAATGGGCACACATAATAACATAACCGTCGATACACACACATACACAAACACGCTAGCAAACAAACGCATATGTGTGTGTGTGTGCAGCGGAGCAGCAGAAAGATAAAGTGCCGCACCAACATTCGCCATTCTACTGCCAATTTATTGGCAGCCACACTGACGTTGCATGGCCCGACATTTGACTGCCTTAGCAATTTATTGTTCTTATTGTTGTTGCATTGCATACTTGCTTTCGCTGTTGCCGCTACTCAAATGTCAACGCTTTGGAAATTTTCATTTTCTGCACTGCGCTGCGCTGAATTCTCCGGAAGCCACGACAATGCCAGCGTTGCAAACGCACTGACTGCCGTTGCGTTAATATTAGTATCCGTAGTGCAACAGGATGCAAAGGATGCAGTACTTGTATAGAGTTTACCAATTATTTTAATATGCATACATTTTCCATTCCTTTGCTTTCCCTTTTTTTGTTTCTGTCCTAATATGTCTTCGCTCTCTTCAGATTTCTTGCATCCAACGCAGAGATTATGGTAAGGTAACCCCTTTCTTTGTCGCAGCCTTCCACACCTCATCAGTGCATTTGTTATAATGTACTGTTTTCCAGTATATTTCCTTGAACATTCACATATGTTTACCTTTTTCTATGGAATCACATTTTTTTGGTTTGCATGCGCTCTCTGTCATATTATATTCTCTTAGCGGTGAAATGCATATCTGACATTCTTTTTGCAATATAATGCAATCGATAGAAAGTTACATAAGTGTGGAGCGTATTTACAAAGATTTACTTCCATGACTACATACACTAAATTCCCATCACATGGTAACCCGTTTATCAGTTATTCTTCAGATTTGGTACGCAGCTCGACTTCTAGACGCTTGTAAAGAATGTTATTGGTGTCTGTAACCCTTTTCGAGTGCATCTTACATATATGATTAGCCATGGTATATTCCTTGATGACGACATCTCTTAGAAACTGGCTGTTGTCGACGACCTCTTCCATGTCATCTTCATCATTTTATAGATTTGAAATACCTTCAGCCTGACCTTCCGTATACCGAAGCTGATTTTGTTGTCAACTTTCGGTAGATTGTTAACTCTTCGCAGATGACCACCAAGATCGTCTGCTTTCTCTTTTTGGCTGCTCCTTAAATAGGTTTCACTCGTCTATTCCGAGAATAGAAGAATAGTATTTCGAAGATATCTTTGGGATGTCCTTAGCGGATATAAGCTTCATGCCTTTAAAGGCTCACTAACATTAGGAAGTCCAAGTAGGCCTGGTTCAGACATTTGCCTTGTAGCCCCTAAGGATTTCCGAAAAATCAAACTACGGGTGGGGACCTGCCGTATTATTGAATACGTAGTTTAAAAAAAGCTTTAACGACCCTGTGGTCCCCAAGAGTTTCCAAAAAGTCAAATTCCGATTGGGGAACAGCCATATTATAGAATACGTAGCTTAAAACTAGACTTGTCCTCGGCAATCTGACGTCGATTTTCACCCTTTTTTCTAAAATGGTGTTCGACGAGGAGGAGGTTTTGTTAAAAGGGACAACTAGAGGCCATCCCTAGCCACATCACTAACACGTCTTGTGTTCAACTCAGCTCTCTCCGCTTCAATTTTTGTGGCAAGGCTTCCAACGATTCGTTGTGGGAGCTGCTTCTGGGAACTGCTTAATTGAACGGCTACCATAAGAGGTTCAGATACTTTATCTCTTCAACATCATCCGCGATGTCAGCGGCATGGTCTTTGTCTATCTTCCCGAGTCTTCAATTCATTTGAGACTACCAGAGTACTCTTGTTGTACTTGTGACTGCCTTGGAGATGGATGCATGCAGACTTTGGTTGGTACCCTGTGTTTTTTGTTGCTGTTACTACTGGCTTACTTTGGCTGGTAAAACCAGTGTGTTATTATTTTTGTTTTCATTCATTTTTGGTCACACGAGTCAGCCGTAAAGCGTTGCTAAGCCGTCGGTATGCATCAAAAAGACGTTTATTACTTCCGAACTCGCCCGATCATTGAAGAGGTCCTGGGTTGCTCGCGATCTGCTACTCAATCCCTGCCCGCTGACCATTCAGCCACGGGTACTTCGACATGTTGCATATTCATATTATGTATATTTTTAGTTCCCACTGAGTAAGATACGGCTAAATTTGGTCGCATAAGATACAGTTGTGGTTTTTAGGATTCTTGTTTCTTTTTGTCTCCTCGCTCCATTAGGTTTAAGAAGTTATCTCAATAAAAGATATTTCGAAGTAAATAAGACTTAAGTATTTATCATCGTCTGATCCGATTCCATTACCTTTTTGATTCGAAACAACACAGTACTAAAAAAAAAAATCTCTTACAATTCCATTTCGGTATATTCTATGGTATATTGTTCGACATGTGAATGTCTATCGCCGATTTTCGCCTATTTTTGGAAGCAGTTTGCTATATTTCAGGAATTTAAGTGTTTTTAAGCTTTGTTTTGAACACCGTTATTAGTTTTCGAGTTATTTACTGACAAGTAAAAGAGGGGGGGGATTCAAAATGACTACTTACGGAAAGTAGGCGTGGTTGAGGAAGAGAGATCAGGTGGAGAAGGACCTGGCGCGCTCTTGTAAAGTAAAGAAGGAGAAGAAGAAGCGTGGTTGTAGTCCGATTTCGCACATTTTCTATGAACCACTTTGTTATGAGTAATTTTTTTCAAATTATATAATATTTTTATTGAATACTTTTTATAATATAGCCCTTCCTAGAAGGCCAACAAACAGGAATTGCTTGTAACATATTTGACTTATTGTAGCTTTTCAACACAATCACACATAACTCGCTTTCAATATGCAACAATTTTACTTTTTATCAGCGCAGTGACTCAAGCATACATTATACTCAATTTGTGTGTTAGAAAATTGTGTTTCTCACAAATGGACACTTTGTTTATTTCGCATATTGCTCGCATACAGATATTTCCACACATGGATATGCATGCAAATTCGCCAGCCATTATACGCACCTGTCAAATGAACTACTCCAAAATTCAACACATTTGATGCTCGCAAAATTTGTTTTGAGCTAAAATAAATCAAAAATTGATTTAACATAGAAAATGACAAAACATATGCACGGAATATATTTCAATTCGTATACTATATCTACATATGCATGTCTCGACAGAGCGCACGCTGCTGCCGGGGCCAACCAATCAACCAGTCATCAACACTGCAAAGAGTCAACCAAATTTGATTTGCACTTTGGCATTTGTCAACTGAAAATCTGTTATTCGATTTTAATATGCCAAGCTATGCTCTGAAATTTTGTTCATTTTATAGTTAGTGTTCTTGTTGTTTTTGTTGGCAGCTATTCCGAAAAGAGAACACCCAAAACTTCGGAAACACCCAAATTTATTCATTGTGGCGTCGCACGTTGCACACTTGGCTGCTACACTGCCTTCCCAGTTGCTGCTGTGTGGATTTTTGGAGTTTGCTATTGTTGTTGCTTTGCCTGCTGTTGACTACTTTAGTGTTGCTGATTTGTTTCGTCGCTTTCAAATTTAAGTTGCTCGACAAATTTAATATTAATTTGCATTTGATTTTGTGTTTCCAGTTTGATTGTGTTTTGATTTCATTTCACAGCACTTACACAGTTATAACTGGTACATACATATATACAAGGATACACAGCTAGGAATTTAGGCACCAATAAGAGTTTCGGAAACAGGGAAATGCACCAAAAAGAAGATACCAGCAGGCATTCCATGGTTGCTTTTGTTGTAGAGAGGCTAGAAGTTTAGTAGCCTTTAGGGGAGGGAAAGATTTCAACTCCAATCTTAATAAATTTTGGAACATGAGTTGGATTGGAAGTCGCTAGTCGTTTATGTGATGGAGATTAATTTAAAGATCGATTTTTAGAGTTGAGGTCGACATTGAAACGTTTTCACTTATCTCTGAAAGTTTCAAAAATCTAATGTAAAAGGTGTGTATTGAGATTTTACATTTCTGCGACCTTGCTCTTATTCCAAAAAGCAGAATGACCACTCCTTAATATCAAATAAACTTTACTTTCATACGCTATATGCAGCTTTTAAACATATTCCCTACCATTATCCTTAAAACTTCCCCTGACCATCCACTCAGAAAGCGATACTTGCCTTTAACTCATTAACAGTGCGTTCAGGGTTGGTCAGTGAGTGCCAAACCTCGCTATCAATAGCATCGAGTATCTTCGTGATAAGACTGGTATAAGTACCAGGCCACAGCGGAATTGCAGGAAATTGTAAATCTGAAGAGTTAGCGAGACAAGGCACAAGGATCGGTACTCCCTTATTCTCTTGTGTTCTACTACTAGACAGCTGGACTTCGCGGAAGCTTAGTCAATGCTGGCCACCATCGAAACATGCGCTGTCGCAAAACCCTTTGGCTCAAGATCGAAACGATCTAGTGATCACTTTGCTCTCAGTAAGGCTAGCCTCTCCCTAGTTGGTGGTCTTTTAGCAGGCCACTGCACTATTGGCGTCCACGCAGCAAGGCCGCTACCAGAGCTGCATGGCAGAAGATGAGGTGGAAAGAACTCAACACTTCTTTTTTAACCGTCCCGCGTTTGTGAGGTCAAGACTTAAACACTTAGGAGCGCATACCTTCAGACATCCCACCGCGCTGGCGGAAATGAAAACGAAACGCCTGTGCAAATTTGTGTTGGCAACTAAGCCTGGCAACTAGCAAGGTTATGAACTCAGCAATTGGGGATGCTCTTGGAATAATTTTTATAGACTATCACGAGAAAGAGCGAACCATCAACAAGACTAAATAATAAAAAATAATAAAAAAAAAATTTCGCTGAGCTTCAAATAATATTGAAAAGAGGTTCGAGGAGAAATTATTACAATATACGCTCAAGTTTTGAATAAAGAAATACACGAGTTAAGTAAATTTAAGGTGCATAGCGCACAAGATGCAACTGAACAGCAAAATGCGTAGAAATTTGAGACACAAAAACTACAGATTCGCTTTAAAGCAATTAAAGCAAAGCGCTGCATTCTGACAACACCCCGCTCAAGGAACTACTCCGTGTACTAAGAACTCTTAGCAAAATTTGACAGAACTTCTTGTGGTTTCCAGGCTACAAGGGCGCATCAATGCTGTTGCAGGCACCACCACCGCATACATGTCACCGCAAACCGTAACAGCAACGACACCAGCAGCCGGCACACGACAATAACAAGCAGCTCGTGTCATGTTGCAGCGCCGAAACTTTGCCATATCAGACACAGATGACGCGCAGTTGCAAGCATTGATGAAAGTGGCGCGTTGCGCTGGACGTCAGTAGACCGATTTCCAAAATCAACTGCTGGTCGGTGGTGAAGTAAATGTTGCATGCAACAACAGCTAGGGATCAACCGAAAAATTGCAATCACCCACCTTTAACGGTGAATAAACACACACAAGCAACGTGGCGCAACGAAATGGAAAGGCAATGAATGCAGTTGAGTTGCAATTGAATTGAGTTACGGTTTTGGGGGTGAGTGCGCCAGAGCGCATGCTAAGTACCATGGAATGACGCTGAAATGTGCTGAATTGTAAAGGAAATGTATTCAAGTGCTTAAATTAACTGTGACGTGCTGCAACTGACCCAGTTTCCTTTTCCGCCTCACAAGCACACAAACACACACACACACACACTCAGGCCCTCATAGCAGCATAAAATTTCATGCAAATAGGAATTTCAACACCATTAAACGTCGACTATATTTATGTATGGAAATTTTTTGACATTCGCCCACACACACATGCATAGATGGACATGCTTACAAAAAGCTATAAAAACTGTTGTACATTACGACTTCCTTGCATGCATTTTCGTCGAATTCAAAGCGCTTTGCGACTGCAACAAATTTTAACCAACTTAATTTCAATTACGACCATTGTCAACATCCTTTCTGCTGCCCAGCCTTGTCTGTATGTATGGACAAAACCACAAACAAATGCCCAACGGCATGAGCGTCTAACGGTGCATACAACTGACCCGCTTTTTACATTTCTGCAAACCAACTGCGCTAGACACTTTGGTCCTGGCATTTTCGTATATTTTCTTTTCAAATCAGCTCATCTACTAGACATATATCATTGCTGCTATAACAAAAACAACAATGGCATCACAATGTTGTTATATCTTTTTGTCCGCATGTCAGCACAGTTTTAATTACTGAACTTTCGCTTGCGGCTCTTTTTCGGAATGACCAAACCGAAATCTTTATGTTCTGCTTCTTTTCCGCTCTATTATCGTTTGCTTGTCCGATTCCATCTTTTACTTCGGTAATACTCATGGAAATGTACATCAGTAGGACACTAACGGAAGATAATGCGGACGAGAGCATGGCTTTTTACTGCATAAAGACACAATTTAAAGATAATACTTTGTGTCTGTGCTTAATTTGGTACGAGGTTAAGTTTTGTGTGTCCTTAATAAGCTGAGTGTCCGGTTGACGTCGAAGTTATTTATTTAAAAAATAAAGAGTGAAAGTATTTTGAGGTTATGATGAGAGATTTGTCAATCCTTCTGAATGAAGTTGCCTTCTATCGAGAGCCAGATTGGACCAGCTTTGTCAGCTGAAGTTTGGAAGCCTATGAGAGCTATATTCACATCGTCATAGACTTCGAACATACGATCGACATTATCTGCGAGTCCCGAGCTTTAGGCAACCGGACGGTATAAGTATTAGCTGCAAAGAACCAATAAGCAGTCCGGTACAACGTTCAGCGACTATTCCTGTAGGATATAAAAGAGATAATGATGACAGAACTCGAATATCTTGCAACTCAATCATTTGGACTAAGCTACAAAGTGCTAAAAGAATCTCAATTTTCTGATTTTTTTTCTTCCTTTCGACGGAAATACAAAAACTTGTTTTGAGACAAAGAAAATAAGCACTAAGGCGATATCAACTGTCTCGTTCACTAACCACTTTCGTTTCAAGACAACAGCTGATCTTATTGAATTTTTTCGCAGCCAACAAACTCCACATTTAGACGCTTTGCCCACATATATTTTAACAGCTTGTATAGTAAGGCACCACGTCCTTTTGAAGCCGTTGTGGATAAAATAAACTCGGTGACCAATGGAAATTGTCGAATAACTATTCAAGAAAATGCAGAAAAATGAAATCTGCCTAACGCGACCGTTCATAAGCACTTGAAACCAAGCTTAACATATGGTTTCCTCACGTTCTCACAGACGAAATTCGCTGTTTTTTTTAAGTGAGAAACAGAGGATATAAACTAAACATTTCCAAAGCAAACGGTTTAAAAAAAACGGATACCGGATGCCTACACTGTATCAACTCACTAACCTATATATTGGGTAGTCGAAAAAGTTGTTTCGTATTTTGTTACTCTATGCCGTTGTAGCCTCATATCTCGAATATCATACCAAACCCCTTCCCAACAACTATTGTACTCATATGCTGATAAAAAATAGAAGTACTTCGCAATTTAATTTAAAACTAAAAATTAATTATTTTCGCACAATTAATATTTCTCTCTCTCACCACATACCCCCGTTTAGCTTTCGGCTGCCATTTAGCTGAAATAAAAGGACATTAACATCACGCTCCACTTGAATGCTGATTTTTATCACTTGTGTAATTAATAAATGTGTTATTTGCATTTACAGCAACAACAATCGCGTTTCGAATAAACTCATTCACACTCATTAGTTGGTAAGTCAATTAATAATTCTTAATTAGTGGCACCCAATTATTGTAAGTAGCGCAAAAACACATTAAGTAAACAATATGCCAAATTTTCAGTTCGGTTTTTTTTTATAGATATGGCATCGCTGTGTAATAGAGTTATTGTTACTACAGCGCTAGATAAATATTGTTGCTGTCGGCATTCGATTGTTTATATTCATTCGCATTCGCATACGCGGCAAGTTTCCGGTTGAAATTGCACAAACAATAAAAATTGGAAACAGAAAACAATGCCAAATTATTTAACAGCAAACACTTAATACAATTTAATTACATAATGTCGATATGTATACACTTATGTGCAACAATGCATTTTTTAAGCATGGATTTCCGTTTAAATGGAATTTTAATTATGGAATAATTTTCACTTTTTTTGCAATTTTATAGGCTGGTAGCTGGTAAAATTTCAAAATATGTGTATGTTTATATGTTCTACACATTTTTTATAAAATATGCGGCGTATATTTATGCTCTTGCAACATGTTGCTACAGAATATAATACACAGCTTTGTTCAAGTAACGGTTGTATGGGTTACCTAATATATATATGATAGATATAGAGTTATATATAAATAAATGATCAGGGTAAAAAGAAAATTTTAAATCCGATTGATTGTATGTCTGTCCGTCCGACCGTGCAAGCTTAAACTTGAGTAAAAATTTAAATATCTTGATAAAACTTGTTATGCGGGTTTCTCCCTGAACTTCGACCTTTCTTATTTGTTAATTTTGTTTTCGTTTTTTTTTTTTTTTTTGCTCGCTCAAATAAACACTTTTAAAGAGTGAATGAAAATGTACAATTTTCTTTATTGTTTTAAATTTAATTTAATTATATTTTCTTTAGACTTCTTACCAGTATATCAGAAAATGGCTCAATTCGTCACGACATTATATTACTTCGTTCAACAAAATTGTCCTCTTCCCTGCTTCACAACATCATACTAAGTACCTTGCATTTCTGCCTTTATTTCTCCACTTAGCCAACAACTACATATTCCCAACCAAGTCCACTTTCACTTTGTAAAATCACCGAAAATTTGCTCACATCCCCTTGACACTTTCCGAGTTAACCAACTGTGATTTATACTAACAGCGAGCATCAAGCGAGTCTCGAGGCGTACTCCAACAAACTCGTACAATTGTAAGGCGCTATAATTGTTGTAAATTGATGTTTGCCCATTTTGTCTCGGTATCCTTCACTCAACTTGGCGCAAGTTCTGCTCAATTGTTATCTTAGCTGCGCTCGGGTCATGACTACAGATAGCCACAATCATTTTCCTACTACTATGCCAACTATGCATTCAAACACTTTCATTGTTTGCCCAAGAAGTTTAAGTGCTGGCTAATGCTTGAGCTCCTTTTGAGCGTAGGAAAGTTTTAAATTATGCAATGACTTTTGGTGCATTTAACAAATTGAAATGGTCGTTGGGGGTTAGTTGTTAGTTGAATGGGTGTAGAATGGTGTATGAGATTGAGTCAAATAAATGCTGTTATAAAAAAAAAAAACAAAAACTTAATAATAAATGTATTAAATTTCATTATGAAGCAAATTTTGGTTAAGTTTTAAATATTATTTCTTGTTTATAAGATCTCAAGCAGTGACTAAATCCGATAATTAGTTATATTCGCTTTAATAATATTACAATATTAGGTGTGATCACGCTCTTTATGCCGAATGTGCAGGTTCCCACAGGTAATCTGAATACCAGGTCTCAGTTCTCCTTTCTTTAAATAGTCTGTAGTTCGCATTAGGATGTAAAGAACTAATCGTAAGAGCAAGTAGGTCATACTTATCTATGCCTAATTAATATTGAATAAGTTTACATTTGAATTTTGAATGACACAGAAATGTTTTTAAGTTGGTATTGCTTTTTATTTTCAAAGTATATCTATTCAAGAATATGTCTACGAGAGGATTTTTCAAAATTCGAATTACTTACGGAGATATAGGACTTTTTCTGAGCCGGTGTCCAAATTGGACCAGATCTGAAAATTCAAACGCGTTTTTTCGAAACTGTCTTTTTTAAAACGAAACGCACGGTTTCCTAGGTTCTATTGAACCGATTTGACTAAACCCTGAAGAAGACTCTTTTCTTTATAGACTTACTTATGTATATATGTTAGGAGCCAGCCATATCCCCAATTTTCGATTTACATTATTTTTAAAATTTCAAAACAAAAACTTTTTGAAAATTTCAAAAA
Organism: Bactrocera latifrons; assembly: GCF_001853355.1. Lineage (NCBI taxonomy): Eukaryota > Metazoa > Arthropoda > Insecta > Diptera > Tephritidae > Bactrocera > Bactrocera latifrons. The sequence goes on from NW_017537046.1 coordinate 1,309,309, forward strand.
AAGCCATTTCTTGAAATTTTTTTAAACCTTTCCTTAATTCCACAGATTAAATAAAATTTCAAAACTTTTTCAAAAAAAAAAAAATTTTTAAATTAAAAAAAAAAAATGGTACCATTTTCGTTAAAAATTTTGTTCAAACTTTTCTTGATTAGCAAGTTTTTTCTTGTTTGGTTTCCGATTTCCGATGGGTTGAAATCGTCAGGATGGTTGCGTGTAAATTTTTTCAGTTCCCCTATTTCACCAACAGCCAGTTTCTGAAAATTTTTAACTTTATTTATGTTTTGTTTTTTTATTAGAAAACCAATGTAAAAAATGTAAAAATATTACTTGCCTCTTTTTAAGACCCTTCAAAAACTACCTGAAATTCCTGCCTCTAAACTAGAATACTCCCTTAATAAAAATTCCCGTCTCGAAATGCTTATAAAATAACGAAAAATTCCCCTTAATAAGAATTTTCGTCCCGATATCTTTATTCTTAAATATTCCCTTAATGAGAATTCTAGTTCCGAAACCCTTATAAATAACCGAAAATCTTATTTCGCAAACCTTCTAGTTAACACTAAAAAATAGGCAAATTAGAAGAAGAACATTGCTTTTAGCTCAAATCAATCTCTACACCCTCGCTAATAGCTTTTTTGGTGCTCAGATGAGGAAATGGAGAGTGCCAATTATCTTGCTTTTCGAGATTTTCTGTTGGGCAGATCTTTTTTTTTTTCGAAAATTCCTAAACAAAATCTTCAAAGTTTTTATATACGTATACTTCTATAATAATCCTTCAAAGTAACCAAATGAATAACCAAAACGAATTTTTATTCGCTTAAAAACTGTTAATATGGCATAAATTGAATGAATGAATTTTTTGGAGAGTATTTTCATACGTTACAACAACAAAAACAAATATTTATTTCATATTCAGTAAGCTGGGTCTGCAACTGCAAGAAACGATTTAGAAAGATGGAAGGTAAGTACGTTCCCACAACAGTCGGGTCTACATAACCGGAACGGACTGGTATTTTTATTCGGTCAGGGAGTGTCAACATAGCAGAATTCTGCAGCTATAACAACTACAACAACAACATGGGCGGTAAGCCTTTTCGAAACATTTCCATTAAATCGCGATGGGTCATACAAGACGTATGATGAACATTATACAGGTCAATCGATTAAAGTATTATCAGCATAGTGCAGAGGTCTTTGAAAATGATAAAAAAAATTATATTCATAGTAGTACGTAAACCATTGAAACAAAATATGCAATAGCAAACGTTAAGAGCGATCTGAGGTCGGGTAAAAGAAAGGGAGCAACTTGGTTGATTTTTTTAGGGTTAAATACGATTTACCTCGATTTCCTAGCAAAACTGCGACTGCTACAGGAAAAAGATGTATGGCAATATTGTAGGTAATAAAAAGATACACAACTTTCGTTCACAGACTTTTTTCACATTACCTCAAAACTAATATAAAAAAATTCAAATAACCAAGTTTTTTTTTTTAATCTTGTACAAACACTTTTTTCTTCTACGTAATTCGATGTAACTTTACCTTCTTGTCTTCCAACACATCGAATTTTTTAATTTAAAATATTTGCTTTTAATATACGAATTGTTTTTATATCGGAAAGAACCTTCAGTTTTAATCAAAAAATCTCAAGTAAAAATTTCAGATTTATATAAAATGTGAGTAAAGGCTACACTGGTTGCTAAAAATCTTTTCTTTCTGTTGGTATTAAAAATACATACATTACTATTATTTTTTTGCTTTCAAAAATTACTTAAACTGGTCTACTAAGATATTTCCTTTTATAATGAGCTACAATTGTATCACACTCCATAAGCATAAGAGCTAAATTGTCAATTTCTATAAAATTATGCTAGAAATATCTCCGTTGGCATTTTTCTGCAAGTAATTACTTCAAACCCAATTACGCAGCTCCGCAGTAAACATTATCACCTGCCAGTCCGCGCCAAGGACGTCGATGGCGTTTAGATAAATGCGAAAATTATTATGACAGCAGTATATATATCCGTACCTATTATCATTTCATTTAATTTAGCTGAGTGCGTAAAAATTGCAATTATCACCGGTTAAGCAATGCAAATCTCCGGAGCAAGGCACAGAGCGTCGCCGCGCTGGCCTTCAACGCTGCCATTACCTCCGACTGAGCTATAATTCTGCAGTTGAGCAGTTCATGTATATGTGTGTTTGTGTGTGTAAGTGTGTTTCACTGTTGTTTACTTAGCAAATCCGTAGTCTTTCACCCACTTTATGAGTAATATTCGCATGCGTTCTTCTTGGCCACTCTTCAGCGCCTATTTGCCTGCTACACTTTCTGCCGTCATTTGTGGTGGAAATACTGACTGCTAACGCGCAGTGTAAATATGCAAACACCATCTTTGAACTGAACGTTCGCTTTGTGTGTTTACTTGCGTGTCTGTGTGTCTACCTCTGACTCTGCCACGCTACAGACAGCCCGCTTTCAACTTCCCTCTTAGCTCCGTTTGCACCGTTGCCCTGCAATCACTTAGCGTGGGCGTAGTTTTAATTGTTGCTTACTCCTTTCATTTGCCGCGCACCGTTACTTCAATTTGTTTCTGGCGTTATTATTTTCTTTTGTTGCATTCTACTTTGCTGCATTGGCATTTTCTTTCCACCAGTCATGCGGCAACTTTTAATTAGTTTGGCCAAATGGCAAATAATGTCAAGATGACCCGCGTGCCAAACGCAGCGAATGTGACAAACGAATGAAAGGAAATACAAGTAAATGAAATAAATACTTAACTACTAGAATGTCGTGACAGACTTTTGCTATTCACACACACACACTTGTGTATATGTATATGGTAGATAATTGCTCTTAGCTGAGTCAATGTTTTAAAAGTTTATTTGCTAGTCGAGTTTCCCGCTTCGCTAATCACCCCTCACCTCATCTCTTCACTCATTATGTAGCACAAACATATATCTTTGCTCAACTGCAGGTGAATGAAATCACAGATCACAGTTGCCACGGTTGTAATTTTTCTGCAATGAAAGCGAATTCGTCTTGCTGTTTGGTGTTATGGGTAGATAATTTCACAGGATTGCGCGATGAAAGTGAACAACCAAGCATGAAAGCTTGTGTAGTTAGCTTTCATTAACCACACCTTCAAGTTAAATGCGCTGGATTATTTTGATTAAATATTTGGATGAGTTTTTGGAGCTGATTAGTAATTAAACGTAGTTAAAATATAAAATTATAAGCCGTTAAAGTTGTGGGTGCGGTTTTAGTATTCTTTGACGGACGCTACGCTTTTAAGCTATTGATGCTCACCACTTTTTTTCTTCTAGGGCGTGGCAATCGACCACAAACAGCCTTAGAGTGCAATCTTCTCGCACTTTGACAATCATTAGCGACTAAACAGGTGAATTATTAAAAAAAAAATATTAAATTCTGGGAAGTTCAAACAAGTTACAGCTGCTCAAAAGTGTGTGAAAATAATGAAGAATTATATTGCTATATTTTGAACATTTTGTATAAAGAGGGAAGAATGCCACGCAAGCCATCAATGAAATTTGAGACGACGCTGTATCAGTTCGTGTAGCACAACAATGGCTCACTCGTGTCCGTTCTGGAAATTTCGATGTGGAAGATGTAGCTCTCTCTGATCGACCTATCGTTGAAAAATTCGATGAAATTATGGAAAGGACTCATCAGACCCGTCACATTAGCAGCCAAAGCATTGCTAAGGAACTTAACATTTATCATCAAATGGTTTTGAACGATTTCAAAAAAGGCTGGCTACAAAAAGAGACTCGATGTTTGGGTGTCAAATGAATTATCCGCGAAAAATTTAATGGATCGAATTAACATCAGCGATTCTTTGCTGAAATGAAATGAGATCTAACCATTTCTGAAGCCAATGGTAGCAGGAGACGAAAAGTGGATCAAATAAGACAATAATTTGCGAAAAAGATCATAGTTCAAGAGTGGTGAAGCGCAACAAATGGTCGTAAAGCCAGGATTGACACCTCGAAAGGTTATGGTGAAAGGTTGGTGCCATTCGAAAGGAATCATCACTTATGAGCTGCTCCAGACTGGTCGAACGATTGATTCTACATTTGACTATCAACAACTGATGAGATTGAAGCAATCGAAAAATGACCGGAACTGGTCAACAGAAATGGCTGCATCTTCCATCAGGACAACGCTAGACCACACACTTCTTTGATGGCTCGGCAAAAACTAGGTGAGCTCTGCACCATGGGACTACCATTTGTTCCGGTCAATGCAGAATTCCCTTAATGGAATAAAGTTGACTTCAAGAAAGCTCAGTGAAAATCACTTATCGTAGTTTTTCGCCGAGAAACCAGAAAAATTTTACAGTGATGAAATAATGTCTCTAGCAGAAAAATGGCAAAAAGTGGTTGACCAAAATGGTTCATATTTGGTTCATTACTGTTCATTGTAAATATAAAAAAATAAATAGAAGTTTGATTAGAAATACGAAAATACTTTTTCGACTACGCAATATTTACATTTACATTAACCTCACGATAGTTTTATCGGGTCAGAATGACCCAGAATTAAAATAATTAAATTCTCTTTTCAAATTTAAAACAAATTGGAACTATTTTTGGAGACTACTATACCCCATAATACACACAAAGCACAATGAAGTATGTTTCAAACAAAAAAAGTAGCAATAGAAACTATCATATGACATAAAGTAATCAAAACCCCAAATTAGAAACATTAAGAATGTAGCAGAATTATTTACAACCGCTACTCGGCTAACACGTTTACCGTTACAGTTTATTTGAAATAATGATGATATTTTTTATAATCGTGTTTTTTGTTTTTTCAAAAAAGCTCCACACAAGACTAGCTAAACCACAACACGAAGCTGGTGTCGCTTAAGGCCCACAGCTCGCACCCAACCATATATTGCCTTCATTACACGTACATATATTTATGTGCAAAACTGTATTATGAAATAGCACCTCGCAGTGGTGTGAGATATAAATAATTTCACTGACGGTCAACGGGTAAACTACCGCTGCAGGTATAACGGCTAACCGCAAACGACAGTAAAAGTCAACGACAGCAACAGCCACACCGCAAGCCACGCGCATGTGACCCATTTCCACGCTATGCGACACTGCCATAATGCCACAATTACTTTTGGTAGTATTTTGGCAGTTCACTGGCCATTTGCGAAACAAGTCACTAGCGCATACTCATAACGAATATATACACACATATTTGTCTGTGTGTGTGTATGTATGAGTGTAGCCAAGTAGCAAAAGGAAAACATTGAGGAAATTGCAGCAAAGCAATGTCAAATCGTATTTATTGTCGCACATAAATTTGGTATTTTTCAAATTTATGTCGCAATTTTGCTGAGTAGGTGCCCTGAAGAGCGCAACATAATTATATATGTATATATGTGTAGGTGGATGCATTTAGTTAGCGACGCGCTACCTCACTGCGCCAGAGTTTAGCTGAGTTCAAGTGAAATGAAATGTAGTGAACTGGAACGAAATGGCACGAATAGTCACCCTGAATAGTGTACCTCCTTATACATACATATATACACCGATTCGCTGTTAGCTGCTGAGTTTAGAACCACTAGTCCACATTAAGAACACCTCATTGGCGAGAGATTCGTATAATTTCCACATTTTCAGCAAATAATTTGTACAAAATGGACTTTGTACACCTATGCAGGTGGAGCGTCTTCATTTAAGGCTGTTGATAGATATCTGTATGGATTGGTGCTGTTTTTCACCAGCTACTAACACACACACACACACACCATATATATATGTATATATATATGTATCGCTTTGCACCGCGCTGCTGATCCCCGAGCACATTTTGCGGATAATGAGCTTTATCCACTCACATTCACCGACAGACATTTGTGACTTCAAATTTCACCCCCTGGCCGACAGCAGTGTCCACATCTGCGTGCTTCTGAGAATTTATAGCACAGAGTAAAATCACCGGCGGCGCTATAATATAAGCATATAAAGTGAGTGCTACATGCATGTATGTATGTATGTTCTAGTGCACAAATCCACCCGCCATACATTGCTGCTAACAGCAAATTTTACAATTTTCGCTCACAACACTCCGCAAAAACAAATAGAAAGTAGTTCCTATATGCACTTTTACTGCCACCAATATACATATTTTTAACGCACTCATACATGCACACGTACATATGTATATATAACTGGTGTGGCGTGCGGTTATCTGCCTTCATGTAAAATATTGGGTTTTTGGGTTTTGCTTAACAGTGCGGAATGTACGAAATGTGTTGGTTCGCCATTGTCACTGGCCTCACTCAGCGGTTGGTGGGTGTAGCGCGCGCGAGCACTGATAATGCAGAGATTTTTTGCGCCTATATGTATGCTTGTAGGTTTTTATTGCACAACCAAGTGTAGGTCAAGTTAATAAATTTTATGTAGCTAATGATGCAACATGTGTGCTGTGGCACTTGCAGGAAAGTGTGAATTGACCAGTTTACGACATCGGCTGGAAAGCTGTGGGCAGCACCTATTTATATTTTCAAATTTTATAAAATTATATATTTACTTGTTTATACCTAAAAAGTGTATATGTTACTATAACCAAATAATGCGTGAGTGAGTTAATATATAAAAAATGCCCTATGATCCCTAAAGCTTTACTGACGTGTTCATAATGACACTTTTTACTTGAAAAATCAGGACTCTTCATCTGCTTTCGCTCCTTTGGATAGATATAGAACCCTTAAAAATAAGTTGTCTCATTTGATTTTTTCTTCAGCAAAGACCTTAAGCCCTTCTAGCGGGTTCACTCTGACACTTTCCCGAAGACTCGATCAGGCATTTTTTCATCAGGAAAACATTTCTCATATATCTTGAGTGACTTCAAGGTCTTGACTTGATAGATATTTAGAAAAAAAAAATAATATTTAGAATAAAATTAAAAATAATGGCTGTTTGTGTTGATTCTGTTTCAACCCAAGCTAAATTTGCTTTCCTAGAAATATTTTTCGTATTTCTTTCACATTCGTATGGACAAATCGCGCCCATTCGTATCAGATACAAGCCAACCTTAAAACCTAAAAATGAAAATTCCCATGTTTTCTCATGTGTAGAATCAGAAGTTTTTAGAATGAAAATAGAAAAAAAAAAAACTTTTTTGTTCGGTCCAAATTCAGTGGTCACTAGTTCAAAAAAGTAAGTTTTGAGAAAAACGCATTTGAAGTGTTACAAGTATGTTCCAGAGAACGCATTGCTAATTAACAAATAATTCGAAAAGTAATTGTCGAAAATTTGGAAAATTGCGGTACATTTTCAGTGAATTTTTCTAAGATATTTTTATTTATGCGTCCGAAATTTTCCATACGTCCTTATCTGCACAAGAAAACAACCGCTATCTGACCACTATACCATATGACCGCTGAAAGGTTCTTGTATGGAATACTTTTGTATATAACAGGATATCTTCATGAAATTTGTCATACAATATTGCCCAAGTCAACGCTACAATTTTCGAATAAATGGTTCTGATCGAACCACTAAAACATATAGCTGTCATACAAACTGAATAACTAAATCAATGTAAAGATCTTTGTGAAGAAACTTTTAGCTTCGTTGCAACCAAAGTAAACGTTTTTATACTCTCACAACAAAGTTGCTAAAGAGAGTATTATAGTTTTTTATGTAATCATATTATTATATCTTTTAATAAATTATAAATTTTTTTGCTATATTTAATTACCTAAATTGTGGTTATTCATATAATAGACAGTTGTCAAGTTCACTCATAAGGCTATAAGAAAAAACTCAATAAGCTTCCAAATTAAGATTAAACATTTTATTTTGCATATACTCTTGTATTTTTGTGAAATGCGTATTCTAAGCGTTTATTTCTAGCCATACTTGAGGCATTTTAAAGACTTTATCGGTTTATTTTTCTTTTTCAAAGTATTTTTTCTTTTGCCGCTTATAAAATAAAACATCATGGCAAAAAATTAAATGAGGTATGGAATACATGCCTTATATTTTTGTTATCAGTATTTACTATATGTACATACTCTCATTCTCTATAGATAAACTTTAGTTTATACATATATTTCTAAGCACTTTCGTATAAATCTTTGAATTTTAAACACTAAAAATTCCGATTGTTAAATTCACGCTTGTTTGTTGGCAAATATTAGCACTAAATACTTCAAGCTTACAGACAATGACTACTCAACTGTGAATCACTAAAGTTTATATGCAGAGAATGAGAATATATATATGTATATATACACCAACAACTGTGTCACGAAACAACTACGAACAACTAGTATAAACAAATATATTGATTGCATATGCCTTTTCTTCAGCAATAAATTCAATTTATATTTCTCTGCTTCTTGCTCCTTGCAAATATATTAAATAAAATGCAAAATGCTTTAATGAAAAGCAATAAATTTAGGCAATTTCCTACTAGCTCGCTCTATGCAGAAACACGAGTAAAAGTCTTTTTAATCGAAAGAAACAGTTTTCACTCGCAAATTTTCGGTAAATAAATTGAAAGAAATATTAGAATTCCGAAAACAATTTTAATTAAAGTTCTTCACATACTTTTAATGGAAAACAGAAATAAGATAACGGCATATGTGCGAGTTTTTGTTAAACTTAAACTTTAACGGCAAAAGTAAATATTTGTGCATGTAATTGCTTAAAGTGCAGAGGGCTCAGGGCGTTTGAGGCACGAAATTGTGCTAGAATGGGTAAAGAAAATATTGTGCAATAAAATTAGGCAAAGAAATATGCTTGAAGATAAAAGCAAACAAAATTGGTATTAAATTGTGAAAATATATAAGAATTTATGCAAAAAATAATAAAATTCTGATGCCTAACGGTAGTTATAGAAATTTGAAATACAGTTAACTTTATTTTTAGAAGCAGTAAAGCAAATGCCTTATTTTCTATTTGCTTTTGTGAAATGCAGAGAAATTTATTTTAAAAAATCAGTGAACTTTGTTAGTAAGTCATAAACGCTTTTATAAAAATTTTAGTATTCATATAAACGTTTTATTGCCGAAAATATTTGAAAAGTAAAACTTTGATCTGATCTCAATATTGTTATATAAACTAAAAAGATTTACATGCAATATTTACACATTAATGAAATTTAACGCTGAAAAGTATGCAACTCTCTCACTATCAACTCTCTAAACCGCATTCTTGAGGATAACAAACTCACTTATATGCCTTACCTGCAGCACAAATAAACGAGCGTCCCTTTTGCAGCAATTTCTTTGCAAACTCCTATTAAGAAACCAAATAGCCTGCTATGACAAAATTCCAAACAAAATTTACTACAAAATGAGCATTGTGCGCCTGCAAGTAGACTATAAACAAGTCCATAAACTGCAGTAAAGCAACAAGCGCCAACAACCACAACTACAAGAGCAGCTCAGTCAGTAGCTTTGCATGCCTGCAACTTCGCTTCTTACCCTCCGGCTATGCACTTCAGTGCACTGTGCCTTTCGAGTGCAACTCTGTCAAACAGCTGTCCAACCAAGAAAATCTACAACCACACACATAAATATGCTTAATGTCCTGCACACACACACACATAGACAAACTTAGCACACAATTGCATAATAAGCAAGTCTACAACTCAGTCTAATATTACGTTGTATATCCGTACTAAGTTAACAGCCTCAAGACTCAGTTGGTTGCCGTCTCAGTTTCCTTGCCGTCCATGCAGTTTACTACTATAATATGATACGAGTAGTTGCCACGCACACACAGACAAGCATATAAGTATAATATCTGGAACTACATAGCTGTACTGTGGGTCTGTCGGCGCAGAGTGTCGGTTATTGGAGTTATTCAGCAACTTCTTGCCGCTACTTGAATTACCACACACTTGCCACTTGCCTCATTTGCTTAAGTATGCTGATGCGGTTGTGTGTGTTTGTGAATTTAAGTGGTTTATGCTTTGGTATTTACCTATTATTGCATTTTCTTTTGTAGTTTGCATAGCAAATTGACCACTTCAGTATGCAGATCTCCGGATAGTTACGGACGGAGTGAAGTTGAGCAGATATAACGAACGGTATTTATGCGTATATAGGATACAAATAGCAAATATATATATATTTTAGATTGAATTATGTAGATATACAGTTCGAATGAGTCGAGAGATAAATCTCTAAAATGAACTTATTAGCTGTCTGTGAGTACATTAAAGCGCTGCATTTATCTCGTTTTTGTGCTTAAAAGGGAGATTTGCCATTGTTTCACTTACTTATGCCTGAAATTCTCAACCTGTTAATGTTGTATAAGTTATATATGGTACACTCATTATCTTCTTCTTGTTTGGCGTAGACACCGCTTACGCGATTATAGCCGAGTTAACAACAGCGCGCCAGTCGTTTCTTCTTTTCGCTACGTGGCGCCAATTAGATATTCCAAGTGAAGCCAGGTCCTTCTCCACTTGGTCCTTCCAACGGAGTGGAGGTCTTCCTCTTCCTCTGCTTCCCCCGGCGGGTACTGCGTCGAATACTTTCAGAGCTGGAGCGTTTTCATCCATCCGGACAACATGACCTAGCCAGCGTAGCCGCTGTCTTTTAATTCGCTGAACTATGTCAATGTCGTCGTATATCTCGTACAGCTCATCGTTCCATCGAATGCGATATTCGCCGTGGCCAACGCGCAAAGGACCATAAATCTTTCGCAGAACTTTTCTCTCGAAAACTCGCAACGTCGACTCATCAGTTGTTGTCATCGTCCAAGCCTCTGCACCATATAGCAGGACGGGTATTATGAGTGACTTATAGAGTTTAGTTTTTGTTTGTCGAGAGAGGACTTTGCTTCTCAATTGCCTACTCAGTCCGAAGTAGCATCAAAAGTGGGGTCTCTCATCCGAGGATGTTGTTGCGTTGTCATTGGGGTGGTTTTTTTACGTGGCGGGTCCCAAACCCAGCGCACAACCCTATGCAGGGATTGTTTCGCCTTCTCACTTTAGCTCACCTTCAAACGGATGTTCTTAGGCTACCCAGAGGATACTTGGTCAAGGACCGGAAGTCGTGAGCTGCTTGAGTCATATGTAAAAGAATCGTTTCTGGCCACTCCCAAGTGAATGGCGATCAGAAAACTATCCTCACTTGCGTTAACTTCTACACATGACTCCATCCTCCACTCATTATGGTAGCAGAAATTTCTTAAACATTTATTAATTCACATCGAATTTATGGAATACTAATCGTAGCAAATAGATTGGCAGTCGTATATCTCCAGTGCTACCAATCACATTGGATCGCTCTGGTCGACCTACCGTTGAAAAAGTCGTTGAAATTATGAAAAAGATTAACCAGGACCGTCACATAAGCAACAAGGACATCGCTAAGGATCTTAACATTCATCATCAAATGGTTTTGAACCTTTTCCAACAAAAAAAAGAAGCTCGATGTTTGGGTATCACATGAATTGTCTGTGAAAAATTTAATGGACCGAATTAATATCTGCGATTATTTGCTGAAACGAAATGATATCGAATCATTTCGGAAGCAAATGGTAATAGGGGACAAAAAGTGGATCAAATACGATAAAAATGTGCGAAAAATGGTCATGGTCCAAGCGTGGTGAAACTCCACAAATGGTCGCAAAACTAGGATTGACACCTCGAAAGGTTATGCTGAGTGTTTGGTGAGATTGGAAAAGAATCATCCAATATAAGCTGCTCCAGCCTGGTCGAATGATTGATTCTACATTCTTCTGTCAACAACTGATGAGATTGAAGCAAGCAACCGAAAAAAACGTCCAGAAGTGATCAACCGAAAGGGTTCGCCTTACATCAGGACAACGCTAGACCACACACATTATTGATGACTCGGCAAAAGCTGGGAAGTTTTGATGCAACCACCCTTTAGCCTTGACCTTGCACCTAAGGACATTCATTTGTTTCGATGAATTCAGAACTCCCTTAATGGATTAAATTTGGTTGCAAGAGAAGCCTGTGAAAATTACTTGTCGCCGAGAAACCAGAAAAGTTTTACGCCGATGGAATAATGCCTCTAGCGGAAAAATGGCAAAAAGTGGATCGACCACTTTTGCTTCATTAAAGTTCATTATAAATAATATTTCCTCTCCTTAAATTGAACATCCAGTTGGACATTCTAAAATACTGCCAGAAACAATCATCAAGGTCTTAGACGATTGTGAAAGCACATTAAGCAAAAACAAATCAGCTGACGCACTTTCGCTTAGACCATTGCAAACATTCGTTTTACGTCATAAAGATTAAAATTGAAGCAAAGAGCATTTCACACCTTCTTGGAAAAACGCTTTAAAAATCCAACAACCGCAAAGCGTCGACCAACAGGCGACCACATCCGATTCATTAAATTCCATATTGAATGAAACACGAACAAAGCCAAAGCATGTATAACCCTGTGGTGCCCTTTATGCCCGCAACTATGAAAAGCATGTTTGTATAAAAATAGCATTCCATTCACCGCATTCACACCTACACACAATGCTTATGGAAAATGCCATGATTCCTTCTTCCTTTTTTCCGTATACACAAAGTAATTCCGATTTCGACACGGCGCTTTCTTTTTGCCATTCTGTAGCTAGTTTATGCTTATGTGTGTGTGTTCTATTCACACACATGCTTTGCTGTTAAGCTCGCGTTATAGCAGACTTCATTTGTATGTGTTAATAGGTATTTGGTGGCTTTCCGTGTGTTCTCGGTGTGTAAGTCAATTATTTGTGATTTGCTTGTTGGCTATTTGACGGGTCAATTTGTGTAGTTTCTTCCTTTGCATTTGACTTTTCTATGCACCATAGTCAGGTTTTGTTGTTGTTGCTGTTGTTTTGTGTAGCAAGTCAATGGGAGATCAGTATTGTAATTGAATCACGTCTCGCATTGAATGGAAACTTTTCATATTATCGACGCTAACAAGAGTATGAAAAACAGGGGTGACTACACACGCAGATTTATATGTTCACCTATATTCCTTTATATAATATATAAATATATAATATGCATCTATATATAACTTAGTCTTAACTCAATAAAATTGCATAATTTTTACGGAAATTATATTAAAGCAAGGAAGTAAGTTTGCCAGACCTCGTCAGATTCAAGTCGTTTACAACTATTCCTACTTTTACTTTACCAAATTATTTAAACAAAGAGAAAATCAGAATCAGTATTAGCAGTTCATAGCCTTTGAACGCTGCGAAAGCGGAGGTGATGCTGGGGAAGATAAGACGTTTTCTTTCCCACTTATGTCACGCTTTCTAGCAATTTGTTGTCAGTTTGAGCCTATTTATCGAGACAGTAGCTCTAACCCTATTTCATATAGTTGAAGTAGATCACACCTTGTGAAATGCAGAAAGCGATAGTCATCACTTTTTCGTCTTCGCTTTCTTTGAAGCTGGTTCGTTGGGTAAATTCTATTGTCACGATAGTTGCTTGATCTCGGGTGCATAATTTGTCATTATTTCACCTACGACTAGGAAACTACGCAAAAATACTTTGGAATGCACTAGCAGAGAGTACTGTGTATTAATCTTGCGGTTGGGTTGCTAACCGAACCAGAGCCAACACAACACACCTCGGAATGGAAACTATTTCATACTCAATAAATATCTACGGTCTCAGCTATCTCGCAGATCCTCAACCGACGGTCAGTGGATGTCGTACTCGTAGACTTTTGTCATATTAACGTGGGTAGTAGTCGTTTCCGTCGATCTCTTTGAAAAGTTACTGAATTTTATGCTAAGTATCCAGCTTTTAAAAACTACGATCTCAAGAAGGCTCACCAAAGAGTTCCTATAAGCTGACGAAGTGATAATTAAAACACACCGGAATATTTTACGGTTCCACATTAAATCATTTAAATCAGGGGCGTTCGCAAAGGGTGGTTTTGGGAGTCCAAAAACAGAGTTTTAGGGGTTTTCGAATCTTCGCCGACTGAAGACATAATTGCGGAATGCGAATAGCGAAGACAGATCGAACTCTTCCCAATATCCACAAAGAGATTTATGTTTCGAGCAAAGAATTTTAGACCTCATGGCTTCACAGCTCAGAAGACTGAATATTTTTCTCATCGCTTCTCTAACATAATGCAAATATTTAACTTAAAATACCCCCTGTCATTTGTTTCCGCGTAACCAGCTGTTTAAAATTATCGCTCTGATCCTACGACCCCACTTTTCTTACATTTTATATTTTTTTATAACTGAAATAGCAAATGTTATATTTTCTCCCCCACACGTGAAAAAGCCAGCTTTATTTCATCACAGCAAATGCAATTTCATAGAATTAAATAAAATCCCAGCAGCAACTAATCAATCAAACTGTGTAACTCAATTAAGCAACGCAGTGACAGAGAAAACAAGAAATAACAAAATCACAAGCACATCACTGACAAACACAACAACAGCAACAATAACGCGAGCACGAATAGCAGCTGCGCGAACAACAGTTGTAATGACATAACCCAGCAGCTGGCGACGGCGGAAAGAAAGCAAATGCATGCTGCGGAAACGGAAGCGGTAGTGCAATCAAGCGCGAAGAAATAAAGCAATGAAACGAAGTGCTGCAACAGCACCGAGCAACACCAACAACAAATTTAAACACAATCACAGCGCACAATCGGGAAAAAATTGCAGCACGCGCACGCGCGCAATCATCATCAACACCCACAACAACAACAATAGCGATAATGGCAACAATGCAGCGCGCGGTAGGCAACGCGCGGCGAACGCATATATGCGAGCGTGTTCAATTAAAGCGCTTTTGTTGCAATTGGGCAGGAGAAAAAAGCCATTGAAAGAAGTGTAGAATAAGCGCGGTAAAATGGTGGCGCCAACAACAACAGCATGTGTTAATATGGCGCTGGCAACTAAGGCGGTCAACGCCGCGTCAAGAGATAGCACAACACGTTTCACAATCCCGCGCGGTATATTAATCGTTTAATTCGGCAAGGCGCACGTGCAACACTGTACTTGCGGCTTCCACTCACACACCAGCCAATTTCCAAGTCCCGCGGCAGCTCAGCGCACGGAAAAAACAACACACCCGCACGGCAGCGCAGCCTCGAAATGCATTTATTGACTCTTTTCACTTTTTTCTCGCTCATCCCAATGCTGTTTGTGTAATTACATTCGCTGATATCCTGATAAAACTTACAAAAATAACACGACCAAGGTACGCGACGTCGCAGCGCTGCAGCATGCATTGAATTCACATTTCCATTTCGTTTAAATGTGGCGGCGCCGCTGTTAAGTTGAATGCGGGAAAACTCACTGTGGGGGCGGCAAGCGCAGCCCTACTGGTCATACGAGTGCGCCACAAGCTCACACACACATTTGCATTTACAGACACACACGTGAGTTCGCATTTTGCATAATCGAAGTGGAAATGAATTGGCAAACAAGCATGGTAAATTTGGTTGCACGAAAAGTGGAAGCGGATAAACCAATTTGTAAACGTTGCAATTCAAATTTTTCACACATACTTGCTGCAGCGCTGCCGGAGAGATGAAGAAAATGAAATGCGCTTTCATATACCACACTTTCGTAATAGTGTTGAAAATTATGTTGAGGAGCGGTTGTGTGATGGGAATGACCTAGTAATGATGATTGGTTGCGCAAACTTTGGTTATGCATATAATTGCGAAAAGATAGCGGAGGTGATCTCACTTAAGGACCGCACCCTCTTAAAAATTCAATAAAGAACCGTAGCCTCAGCAGCGGATATTCTTAGAATGCAAAAAGCCGTAAACTAGCTAGGCATAAGACTGGACTCCAGGCAGAAAGGCAGCGAAGATCACCTCCCAACTGAGCAGCTTAGGAGTCCCCAGCCAAGAAAAGAGAAAGCTCCTAATATCGACGACAATCAGCGTCTTATTATATGGAGCCGAAATCTGGGCAGACGCGCTTAAAAAGGAAAACCCGGCGTAAGATACTGGCCAGGGTGCACCGCATCGCTCAGAGTTACATCAGCCTACCGAACAGTATCAGGCTTTATAAGCGATAAATCGACCTTCTCTCTTACGAAAGGAAAAAGCTGTGGGAGCTAAAGAAACCATCCGGAAATAACAAGAGCGCAATAGATCAGAGATGATGGGAAAATGAGAGTTGCGGCGGATGAACGGCCAGGTTAATAAAAGATCTTAACTTATGGGCAAGCCGTAAGTTTGGAGAAGCAGATTTTTACACAACCGAGCTGTTATCCGGTCACAAATACTTCAAGAAGTACCTCCACAAGATGGGAAAAGTCGAAGAGCCGTCATGCCTATACAACGACGCGACAGAAGAGGACGGAAAACAAAAATTCTGTGAATGTGTGCAATGGAAACAAGAACGCACCGCCGAAGAAGACCTGGTTGGCCCAATAAACGCGGACGATTTAATGAGCGTCATGCTGGAGAGTGAAGAAATCTCGGCACTAGACGCAAGTGCACAGATGCAAATCTCTCAATTAGAAAACTGAAACGCCACCCTGAAGTAATGTGGTACCAAGGTGGGCGACGGTTCCTTAGGGTTTTTACTGACCCGCAAGTGGCAACTGATGCGGAAGACTTTTTCTACCCTCCAGATCAATATGCAATAACCAAGATTATACGAAACTCTAAACCAAATTCACAGCTCAACTTGTTTTCATCGTACTGCTTGTTGGGCTTTTCTTACCCTCTATAAGGAATTTCTTTTTGATTTTACTCAGGTGTGTTAATTCAACAATTCGTTAATAGCCAACATCCTTCTCTATTGAGTGTTGTGCTGTTCAAGTCTGCTGCCAACTCATCTTGATTGAGATAACTGCTATCGATTTTATTTCTAGTGGTTTTTCAGTCTGAGTTCTATAGGCAGAGTCTTTGGTCTCAACAATCATGGCAGGATCTGATCAAATTAGACCCGAACTGACAAAAAAAAACTCCATTTTTGTACACATTTTTATTAACGCCTTTAAAATAGGCCTTTTGGTTTTTCCATTTCCGGTCATTATTGGATCAACATTCTTTAGGTTGTAGCACAGCTGCGACGTCTTCGAAAAATCGACGCCTCGTTACTAGGTACCGATGCTCTTGCTGAATGTCGCGCTCTGAGTTACATTGCAAAGCATCTCTTTTGCGACCGCCACTCCAGGTCACTACTTCAAAGAAGTCAGACCAAAAAACGGTAATCATTATCTTTCGGCCGATAGAATAGTCTTCGACGGTATGACGGTGTTATGCCTTGAGGCGGGTGAAATTTTTTGAAGGTATTTTGGCCTCTGGTGTGTACTTTGTCCATGTTTATCAGACGGTTACGAAACTTTCAAGTACTTCGGCACGAGTCTGACATTCAGCATACCTAAAACGTTGCCAAAATGTGTTAAGTCCGTACATAAGAGATTTTTAGATCCTCTGTTATCTCTCTGATCGCAACACGACCGTTTTCAAGCACTGTTTCTGTGAATTTTTCGAGCTTAACGGCCTTAATATGGACGAAACTCCTGTGACGGTATAAAAATCAAAGGATCTCCTGCCAAGCGTATGCTAATTATCCAATTTATCCATTTTTATGTCAATTAACTCATCAAGCCCTTCACCAGCAATTATAGCCCGCAGGTGTAACCAACCAAAAGTCATAGTAATTGGAAAATAAAAACAAAAAGGGAGGGGACAATGCAAAAAAAGCCAAAACACACATTTATATATACTCGTATACATCCTTACCACACTTTTATTTTTGTCCTGGCAAACTTTTTCAATGTTTTTTTTTCGCCAACTCAACAGTTGCTTTTCTAATAATAATTTTATTGCGTTAGCGCTTAATGCCCAACAGCAATTGAACAGCTGGTACGCGGCTGCCACAAGGGCGCAGGGTGAGTAACATTGCATTTGGTGAAGAGCTGTGCCAACAACTTTCACCGCCGTGCATTTTTAATGCGGAGCACTTTCACTGAGCGCTCAGCGGCTTTTCGCGAACCGTTATTTTTTTGGTTTTTTTTTGGTTTTTTCGCTTTTGAATTTTTCCTGCCACCAAATGTCATAATTGAAAATTGTCATTTGTATGCGACCACTGGCCACCAAACACTTAAACACACACTCGCCTGTATGCAACCATTATTCGTTGTGTATGAGTGTGTGTGTTCAAGGGAAAAATATTCCTTGGCATAATGAATTTTTATGCAAATTGTTGCCGAACTTTTACGGCCACTTTCCGGTGATGCTTGCAATGTGTTCCTCTTTCTCTTATTTTTTTGCTTCCTTTTCATCGCACTTTTACACTTTCGCCTCCTACAGTTTGCACAAACATGCGTTTTACTTTACACTTTTTACTTTTTTTCTATTTTTTCAAGCGCTCCCGTTATGGCCTGCCTTTTGCTTTTATTTTCGCGCCAACAACTTCGTCCATTGACATAAATCTTAGCTAACTTTCTCGTGCGAGAGTGCTTTGTGCTGAAAAAACTTTCACGACTCCTTCACCTGGCCATAAGAGGGCGCGGCGACGCCGCAAGGATGCTACTGCTTCATGTACGCTAACCGTTTCCTGCGCCACGCATTGTCACCGCAACAATACACTTATCGCCGCCACATCTCAAACCAGCAACAATAACAATAACAGCAATTATATGAATCAAGCATAAACATAAAGGGAGCAGCGTACCTCCGTAGCTTCAGCTTCAGCCAAACAACTGGCCAACCAGCGCGCATCACTTTCAAAACATGCTGCTGAGGCCTTCTACCCGCGCCACGTTAACCCCTGCCGCCTACGCACGCAAAGTGAATTTGCATAATTTGACAATTGTTGCACGAGTGGCAATAACAATTTTACAGTTTTGTTTAATTGCCTTCCGGACATTTTCCTATAGCACCGTTTGTATGATTCTACAAGCATACATATTTATATGCATGAGAATATATATGAATGCGTATGTGTGTGTGGCAAAGTCGTAAATAAAATTTGCTGCAGCAACTTCGATTGTGGCGGCTATGAAAGGCGCAATGTGTGCTGCCATTTATATGAGCGAAAGTGTAGCTGAGTGCTGTGAATGCTGCGGGAAATTTCAAAACCCAGTTTAAATGTTGGCAAATTGCTTTCATTCTAAAGTCTTTTTGTGTGTGTCAGCCACTGCAGTGCAATCCTCTCCAACAAAAACAACAAAATCAAAAAACATTCAAAAAATACAACAAAATACAAAAAAATAGCAAAAAAAAAACTATCTGTAGGAGCAAATTTGCTGAATTGTGTAAAAACTTTTAATTTGTTTCTTGCGGTTGTGGTGATATCGGTGAGCTTTTCGCTTATTTTTGTTGTTATTTATTTCATTTTTATTTGAAATTAACAAAAAGCGGGGTGCAAGGCGAACCGGCTTTTATTTGTTTCGTTTGGTCTAAGAAACTTTTTTATTGTTGCTAAATTTCGATGAAATCCAATTGCGATTTCCCATTGAAAAAGCTCACAGAGCAACAGCTGGAAAAATATATAAATAAGTTGTAACAATTTAAGCCATTTAATTGCTTGTTTAAACGTTTTAATTTCAACTTTCCAACGTTATTGACGCAAATTTACTGAGTTCACAAACTAGTGCGGGCAGTGGGGGGCAAAATTGTTGGTTCAATTGATTTTAACGAGCTTGAATATATCAGCAATAAAGGCACTGGGGCTTTTCAATTCACTTAGTAGTAGAAGGAGAGCTACGCTTCAAAACTGCGGTAACTTTTCTAGCTTGTGGTGAACCCACAATACCCATAAAATTTTAAAGAATTTATTTTCAATTTTAAACCGAGGATACCGTTTAGTAGAGAACACAAATATCTGAACCGGTTTTATTTATCAGAAGATAAAAATTAATGGAAGAAAAATGTGGAGGAATCCACATTGAGAGGCTCTCGATTTCACCTTGACAAAAATGTGAAATACTTGGACCTCAGCTAAGATAAGATAGGATGATCCCAACGGTAAGGATAGAATGAGGAAGGTTGCCTTAGGTTATTGTAAAGGTAATAGCGGAAATCGAAAACCAAACTCTATAAGTCACTCATTATCTCCGCCTTCCTATAAGGTGTATAGGCTTGGACGATGACAACATCTGATGAGTCGACATTACAAGTTTTCGAGAGAAAGGTTCTGCGGGAGATTTATGGTTCTTTGCTAAGGCTAAGGCGAATATCAGATATAGATGGAATGAGAAGCTGTACGAGATATACGACGACATTGACATAGTTCAGCGAATCAAGAAACATCGGCTGCACTGGCTAGGTCATTTTGTCCAGATGGAAGAGGTTTGAAGGTTTTCGGTTAGTACCCGCCGGTGAAAATGGAAGAGAAAGACCTCCACTCCGTTGGGGAGGAGAAGTCAGGTGATAACTCAAACCACTGCATGCTCTACTCTTCCCGCACATACCTCCGAGCGATATGTGGGTGAGGCGAAGGCACATTCATGATAACTCAAACCACTGCGCTACGGAGCATACTCCTAGCATTTTCGAGTGATATGTGGATGGAGCGGAGTCGCATTCCTCATTACTTCGACCACTTTGTTGTCTAGTCTACTCCTAGCGATATCTTCTCCGCGCATATACCTCCGAGGACGAATGGATCGAGCCTTAAGGAGAAGGTTGGAGCGTAAGTCTCTTTCGGCAAGGCAACATTTGTTTCAGACTGCCAGACCCCTGTACTGTCTTTCAATCATAAGTGGCTCTATATAAGAAAAGCACGGCACGATGGCTGCCTGTCTAGTGCTTGGGCGACGCTCACGCCGCGCAGTGATGTGACTTGAACGACAGGAGGTGACTTCAAGGGTAGAGGCTACCAGCTGCCTCTATATAAGAAAAGCAAGCACCGTGCCCGTCCAGCGCTTCGGTGATGCTCACGTCGCGCAGTGATGTGATTTGAAAGTCACGATTATATTTAATAATTTTCAAGTTTCTTTGCAATTTATACCTTCAAACCTAACCTATCTTTGCCACGATATAGCAATTAATCAATTCAAAATTCGAAAATGAGTTTTCTTCAAAATCAAAATCACAATCACCCACATTTTTCTCAGCTAATAAACGAAAATCACGCGAATTCCCAACGACCAACATTTAATTCGTAATCTCGACACTGGAAATGACACATTTGCCAGCGCTGAAATGAAGTTAGATTAGTTTGTTGATTTCTTGATTTCCTGCATTGGCATGCGGCACAGCGGTGCGCACAGTGCCAGTCAACCAATTGAGGCAGTCAGTCAAGCCATCAGTGAGTGCGACAGCAACCGCAGTTAGTCACCTGAGTTACTTTTGTGGGCGCTGCTGCTGCCTTGATTTGATTACGACACGTAAATGCACTCTAATGAAAATTCCCAAGCAAGCCAGACCGCCACGACTCAGGCGCAGGCAGTGATCTCAAACACACGAAAAAGTAAATAAATACATGCACACCAACTCATAGGAAACCTTTCAGTGCATTTGCATAGCTGTATGTATGTATGTAGATACTTGACGTTGCATGTGTGCGCCTACGTTGGATAACGGTTGCCATTTGTATTAAGTGAAAGAGTTCACAAACGAAAGAGACAGTGTTTCCATAGGGACTTTATGACTTTGTAGCAAATATACCCGTGAATCCAGCGCTCGCTTGCTCGCATTTTTTCACTTTTTCATATTTTCGAGTCCTCAAATATCGCATAAATACATATGTATATAGATTTGTATACCTAGGAGGCATATGCCACAATTTAATATGCGAGCTTGAAAAGTGTGTTAAAATGTTTGTCATTACAACTGAGCGGCATAGCCAAATATAGCGCTGGGGGGTGGCCTGAAAGCAGCTCTGCCAATCCCTGTGCACTTCGTACACTCATACATATACATATATATATGTGTGTGTTCTCGCATATAGACAGGCATGTCACAAATTGAGGTTTTTGGGTTAAACTCACATTTTCGTTGACATTTAAAATTTTTTTCGCCCCAAACACACACACACACGCATATACAAACCAACCAGTAACTACATTTCTGTGTGTGTGTGTATTTACATATGTATGTAATTTCCCAATGCAATCAGTTAGACCTATATAGTGCGGCGTTACCTTCTGTTACGCATGCATACAAGTACACCACATTTATCTTACAGCATGTTGCAAGTACTGACGATACAAAAAGTATAAAAATTATATGCAAAAACTTGTCACACGCTTGCCTTTGCTCAGCGCTTACAAATATCAGCCCAGTGTGCGTTAGTTTGTGGCGAAATTGTGTTTTAATAACTGAAAGCAAACGTTTTTATTTAATTAAAGCATAATTGAATATTTCAGAGCACTCACACCCACACACACACACACATGCATACGCTTGCACACATTTCAATGCATTTATGCATGCGTGTGTGGCTGCGAAATGAAGTTGGCGGTAGTAAAAGTATTTGCCTACGGTAGTTGCATGCGACATTTGTGACATTTTACTAGTCGGCTGCGACACAGACACTCAAAATATTTGTGCTGGCACATTTACGGCAGTAAACAGTTGTTGAAGTAACAATTTCAAGTCGTTAGGTGACATTCGGGCAACCAGCCTGGTTAGTTACTGACAACAACAGAACTGGTTACATGTGAACTAGTTTCGGACTAGCTCCAAGTTTTTTGTTATATATATATAAAATAATGTAACTAATAAACATTTACTGGTTAGCTAGTGCCAGCAACTGAACTAGTTAAATGTGGAAGCGTGGAGTTGCGAACGAGTTGCATAATTATTTGTTATTTATATATTATATAAAACAATAAAGTATGATTTGATTAATAAAATTTACCTGTTAATTAGTGCCAGCAATCAACTAGTTATATGTGGACCAGTTGCGGACTAGTTACATAATTTTTTGTTATTTATATACGACGAGAAATGGTCGTCACGTATATAATATTAGCATAAAATGTAAATTAAACAATAAAAAAATTTTATTTGTGTATTTTTTATGTTTTTTAATATTTTTAATAATTTTTTTTTTGAACTTATATTGTATATTAATAAATTTTCCAAATACCAAAATTGCACTTTTCATTCACTAAAGCTCTTTACCGCTAGTGACACATCGAAGACTTACCAGCACATTACACTGCAAGCATGTTTTCGCATTACATATAAACATATATAGATATGTTTGCATGACTTTGTATAGCCCTCAATGAGTTTATGCATATATATATGCGCTTTTTTTGTAAATATTTACACACTCGCCTTCACTGATATTTTTGCTTTTTGTTTACATTAGTTTGTGTCAAATTAATTTCATGGAAAATTCATGACACATTTATTGTGCCACTCAATGTGGCATATGCAAAAGAATAATGCAATGCCATTGTGACAATAACAACCCAAAGCTGTCATATTTTAAAATCCATAATAAAATGCTTATAAATTCAATTTTATTATACACAAGTATATGCGCAAACATACGCACATAAGCAAATTGCATTGGAAGAAGTAAAATTTAAAAGGTTCTTTGAAATATTTTTACATGTAATGCATTTGTTTAGCAGGAAACCACTGAAGTTTACAGAAAATTTAATATTTGTATTTGGTTTTAGTGTAATTTCTTTGAAAAAGATATTTTCCAGGTGTTCAGAGATAAAGATTTAAAAATAAAGAATTATTAAGATATATTTCATTACTTTCAAGGTAACTAATTTCGCATATAACTTCATTGCAACTTCCCTCACGTCTGTTTTTCTGCAGATTGTTATTATTTTAGCAGAACGGCCGATATCGAACGACTTTAGCATATAACTGCGATGTGTGGAAAACTTTTTTATTTCTCAAGATATCTTCACGAAATATTGTATTGATTATTGTCAAGTGGAACGCTAGCTATAGCGTATAGCTTGTGGATCAAAATGAAGTCTTTTTATACCAGATTATCCCACTATACCAGTAAATGCACGTGTGAGCGTTGGTGCAGCCGAAGCTAAGGTTTTTTCTTGCATTTTTAATTTTGATCCACTCTTTGTTAGTCCTTCAATGTATGCATTCAGTTTCCGTTAGCAAAATTAATTAATAGTGCTTGTTAAATGTTTTTGTTGTTATTGCAAACCAATTGCTTATAACTTGTCGTCTATTAATTCTGCTTGGCATAGAAATATTTTTTTTTTTTTTTTATTTTATAATAAATAGAAATATTTATATTTAACAATATTGGATAATATATGAAATGTCACTCATACGCCTCGTCGTACCATAAATTAATATCCATATGAATTCTTATTTCTCAAAGGTTAATCATACGCCTACTTACACCATGAGCGCTTTGATATAAGCACTTAAATAGTTTTTGATTTTATATTTATTAAATGTTACTCATACGCCTTGCCATACCAAAAAATCATTTCCCTATGAATTTTATTAGAGGTTACTCATACGCCTAGTTACACCATGAGAGTTTCTACTTATTTTTATATTTATGATTCTTTTTTAAAGGTTACTTATATGCCCAGTCATGCTATTCAAATTTTAATATAAGCACTTAAACAGTTGCTTTTTATTCTAATAAAAACTGTTTTAAAAAATATTTGTAAATTTTAAAATCAGCAATTAAAAACTTCGCGCTATTGTTGGTTTCACATTTTAATATTTCATTCGCTATTTCATGTAAACATGTTTTTCAAGCCTGCAAGCTATTATGAACTCACCACTTGACCGGCTCACACTCACGCTTTCCCGATTGAACCACAAAACCATCGCCAGCTGGCATTACAGAAATTACAAATTTCACTTGTTTGTTATTGTCATCCGCAATTGTCAAGCAATCGACCAAAAAACAAACAAGTGAATGCCACAACAACACAGCGCATGCAACAACCGCTATACGCTACACCCACCAAATTGGCACATATCAAGTGGCCAAATACAAAATGGCTTTGCTGAACAATGCGATCGTTCAAAACGTACACGAGGACACACACAACGCGTTTACGCGTATGTATGCATGTATGTGTGAGTGTGTGTTCTTATGGCATACATATGAACTGCAATTTAATTGAGTGTGCGACAACAGCTGCGCCGCCAACCCACCAACGCCTCGTATACAATCACGCCGCTACGCGAAGCTGCTTGTGTGGATGCTGTTGACGCCGCTCGGACGGCGCAAAAACACACACGCACACGCACAAGTGCACAAAAATGAAACTCTGCAAAACTAATTAAAATCGAAATGGAGCAACAAACAGCAGAACGTTGGGCGAGCAAGCGGTTGGCGTGCGCGTGAGGGGCGCAGAGGTTGGCTGAGGCTCGTAAAAGTAGTGGCACAGCAATAGCAGCTGACAGCAAACAACTATTGTGTCTGCTGAGTGCAGTTAAATGTTAACACACACATCTACAAGCTTTTTCGGAACTAAGCATTGGCCGCCGCTAGCAGTGCATGGCATGTACATGTGTTTGTGCGCGTATGTATAAGAGCATCATGTGTGCCAACATCGAAAGTGGAGCAATGCGAAGGCATTCAGCCAGCTGATGGACGTTTGCGCCAATTGTCGGCGACAACGAAATTCAAAATGACCGATTAAAATGGCACAAGACAACAAGTAATCAAAAACAACACATTTACAACAACAGCGTATGTGGCACATAAAAATAATAACACAATTTGTTCAGCTCATTGTCACTCGTAAATCAAGTGCTGCATTTATTAAACTCACAATAATTCGGTTGATCTTCGAGATAAATTAATGCATAGTATATGGAAAATACATATTTGCTAGTTGTATGTGTGTGGGTCGGTTTGTGGGATAATTTAGATTTTATAGTCGTAATGTAGTTTTTCATAGCATATACTTAGGCGCAGTAGAGCGCTTGCTTCGGTGTGCCGTTTGTTTACGTTTATTTATGTATATCTTATAAATTTTTTGTGTGTTTATGTTGTATATAATATTTTTGTAAGTACTATATGCACGGTTTGGGCTAATGGGTAGAATTTGATTTTTTTTATATTTTTTGTTTCATCTATAATTTAATTAAATTTTAT